>NC_132937.1:33784153-33934157 GCF_034638445.1 Ciconia boyciana
GCTTCCGGTTTCCTAATAAAACTTTTATGTTGTATGGATAGAAATTGTTGCAGAGGTATATAGCAACCACAGGGAAGGTGCAATCTGGTAGATGTCAGAAATACGCAATTATAAGATTTAATCTCTAGTTTTGTTATGAAATTAAACTCTGTGCATTTCATAAGTAATTTTTAGCAAAATTACATATCTTTCCTCCCTTTCTCAAGTAACATTAATTGAGCAGATACAGTAGATTGCATCTATTAAAGCTTGTTTCTAAAGTAACAAGCTCCTCTATTAGCTATAAACCTTTTCTGAATTAATATATTTGAATGTCAAGTATGTAGTCTGGAGACAACTTTATTCTTCAACCAGAAAAAGAAACTAGGATTCTTTTTCTCCAGCAGTCATTTGTCAATGGTTTACAAAAAGTTTTAACATCCTTTTTACTGAGCTGTTTTCTCTGCATCTCGGATAATAGCCTCTTCCTACTAGCAGACATTCTTTTAAGGCAAATCATGCTGATTAGTACTTTGGATTTTAAAGGTATTTGTTACTGACCTGGCCAGTGACCAGTGTAGATTGATAAGGTTACCTATGATGGTATTTCTGTTTTCCCAGATGGTGTAAGACATACTTATTTTTAAATAAAGCAAAAATACGTTAAAAATAATAAAATTGCTTAGTACTGAAAAGTTAGCAGTGTAAAACAACATAGCCTCCTTTAGTGTAAATATGATACACTTGTTAAATACACTTAGTCTTTACCGCACAGTATGTAGGACTTGGCTAAATTCAGGGCATTGAATAGAAGGCAAATTGGACAGTGATAAGAAAGAGAGGATACTCTTCTGTCTTTACAAGCCTAGGACTATAGTCCAGGAAGGTCAGGGTCTTGTCCATGTTCTGCCATGGACTTTTAGTGAGCAATATTATTACAGTATAATTTTTTATTTTCAGATAACTATACAAGATGTAATTTTCTCTAAAATCAGTGGTACTCTTGTCATGTGACATTTAGAGGTGCCCATCTTTATTTCAGAATGAAAATATATTTCATTTACATTTTTTTGTTCCACCATTCAATATTAAAGTTGATGCATCTTTTCAGTAAGATGAGAGGGAAGCACAAAAATTACCAATCTAATGTAAAGGGTTTCTCTGCATAGAATGTCTGGTTTGTTATTGGACAGATATAATTAGTATAGTTTTCAAAACAATTTGAGGATATTTTCAAAAAACATGTTATGAAAGCTTTCAAAATGCTTCTGAACAAAAATTCCCAATTTATTATTAGTGATCTGATTTGTATTTATTTATTTACTCTAAGTTTAGAGAGAAGTTGGACTTAAAATCTGTAATTAATTCTGATGGGATCATAGTTAGGGATAAGGAAATCAACTGTCACCTATGGTGGTAAGTATGTTGTCACCATCAGGTGATAAAATTGCCTTTTTACCACCTAACAAACTGTTTCAATCAATGTATGAGGAGGTCACAGTTGACTAAAATTACACTGATAACTTTTGGAGGTAAAATTGTAAAATGAGGCATCTGTGCATGCACACCACTGTGAAAGCAGTTCACTATCACATTATCAAACAGCTGTCAGCTTCCTTAGTAGGGAAACTAAGCAATTCAACAGTTGAAAGTCCTTTCTCTGTGCCTTTACCACATACTGCCTTACAACCTCCCTATAGTTGCATTTGAGTGTGCAACAAACACCTCATTCATATCTGCTCCCTTGACATCTCCTCAGATTGCAGTCCAGTAGTGTGGACACAGTTCTGGAAATAAATTTTGGTAGAGAAGAGTAAATATTATACCACATAAAGCTAGTCTGATGACAAGTTTCAGAAAAGGGATGGGGATACGTTTTGAAGAGCAATTTGGTGGGGACCTGTGTACGGGTGTTTAAAAAGTTGTAGGGTAGTGCTGAACGGAGAAGAATGAGTTGGTCAGCAAATTGAGGAGGTACACAGCCTCAGGGAGAAGGTAATTTACTGGCAGAGAAGTACTATAAGATATGGTACTCTATTTTAAGAGAAGAATTTTACTAATGTTCAGAATTAGTTAAATATGTGTGATATTGTAGTACAAGTGGTATGAACTTAGTCTGAATAGCCTTAAATAATTGACTGCTGTGTTACTGTTGTTTTCTCTCATTACAGAATTTTTCTCTCTTATTCTGGAAAAAATATCACAGTATTTTAGACTCACCTCAAGGACTCAAAGAGTAGTTTTTGTCTCAGTTCTTTACTCCAGTCCTTTCTCTTATTTGGCCTCTGAATACATGGAAATTCTTTAATATATCAAAATTTTCTTGTGGTGTGTCCTATCAATAAAGCTTCTGGAAGGGTTGGTTGTACATTTACACATTTTAAGAAAGAGTTAACAGGGTACTGGTGGTTAAGGGGGGAGTAACTACACACCTATTAATACTACATAGGTGACTTCACGAGACTTCTAGTATATACTTTGTGAGATTTTCATAAGGTTTGCAATCCACTATAGAGTTAGATCCCTCCAAAGACAGAATGTTTGGCTGTCAGGTACGAATCTGAAATTGCATTAAAAAAACCCAAACCCCACAACAATTTCTTAGCAAGTATTTCATAGGGTGTTTTAATTTGTTATAGTGGTCCAGGCCTTTCTATCATAATATCTGTCATTTGAAATATGTGAAGTGTTTCCATTAAACAGTGTTGCTGCAGATAATTTATTCTGTTCAGAGATTACGCTCAGCAAACTTTAAACTGTTTTGATAAAGCACTGTGATGGATAGGAGTTCTCTTAATAATTTGACTTACAAGATTTTTTTTCTCCTTTATGACTTAACTGTAACAAAATGTTTTAAATCTTATGGTTTCTTGGTTTTGTTCATTACATTATTCTCTTGATCTTACCATGTTCTTTCTTACACCTGTATGTATATAGGTTTTGTATGTACTATGAAGTTATGGTGAAATAAACATTTTTTGGTATCTAAGAAAATAATAGTTTATCTGCAGTTTTCAACACACAGAAAATAATAAGGCACAGGAATATTGTGAAAAAAAAAGTCTTTTGCCTTAAAAAGCCATTATTCCTAATAAATACACAAGGGACTACTTTTGCAACTCATTTTTACAAAGTATTAAGTAAAATTATTTTTAATTGGTTATCTTAGCAAAAAGAATCAAGGCCTACTATTCTTGCAAATGTCACACCAAGAGATTTGTCTTTTTTCTACTAGTAAATACAGGGAAATTAACAATTGACAAGTGATAGTTCTTGTTTACTTTAAAAGCATTTAGAGCATAGTGACAAGATGGGGGGAGCCTATCTTCCTGTAATAGGCACTTGCAGTCTTTCACCATTTTGCTACAAAAGCAAACAAGCATACTCAGTAACTTAAAAACTTTGGTCCTAGTTTTGTAGTGGGATGCTAGAATTCAGGAATGACAGAGAGGCTCTAAACCCAGCTAATGCCTCCTGAGAATGAACGCTTTTATAATTTAAATGAACAACTACAGAGAAAGAGGTTTCTTCAGAAAGCAGAGAGAAAGGGAGATTGTAATAAGGTGTACAGTATTTCAGTTTCACCAAGCCCTTGCAGATAAATCATGAGAAATAGTTTTCCTCCCTGCATCTAGCAATTTCACTTTGGCTTGAAAGATTCCACTTTGGAGCTTTCAAGAGGGAAATTTAGAAAGAAAAAGTCTATTCATAGAATGAGCTTTCTTAGGAGAAAAAAAGATACACTAAAGTATGAACGTGTCCCATAGACTAAGCTCAAGGCAAGGCTTTTCCGAAACCAATTGTATTGGGTCTGGCTGGGATGGAGTTAACTTTCCCCATAGCAGCCCTCATAGTGCTGTACTTTGTATTTGTAGCTAGAAAGGTGTTGATAACACATCCATGTTTTGGCTACTGCTGAGTAGTGCTTGCACAGCATCAAGGCTGTCTCTCCAACCACCACCCCTGCCCCCAAAGGCCAGTAGGCTGGGGGTGGGCAAGAGGTTGGCAGGGAACATAGCTGGAACAGCTGATCCAAACTGACTGACTGATATTCCATACCATATGACATCATGCTCAGCAATAAAAGCTAAGAGAAAGGAGGAGGAGTAAAGGGGGGCATTCGTTATGAAGGTGTTTGTCTTCTGAAGCAACCGCTACGCATACTGATGCCCTACTTCCCAGGAAGTGGCTGGACATCACTTGCTGATGGGAAGTAGAGAAAAAATCTTTTTGCTTTGCTTTGCTTACACACGTGGCCTTTGCTTTTCTTATTAAACTGCTTTTATCTCGACCCACAAGTTTTTCATCTTACTTTCCCCCCTGTCCTGCTGAGGAGGGGGAGTGAGAGAGCAGCATGGTGGGCACCTGGCATCCAGCCAAGGTCAACCCACCACGCCAATGTTAATATTTCTTGTGCACTTCACAGTCATCACATTGCATGTATGAGATTTTGTTATTCATCCATTTCAGGGATGATTAAATGAGAACTTCTGTAAGGCCTCTTCATGCAAGAGTACACAGCCAGCTTCTGAGATAACAGAATCATAGTTCACTCGTTCTGCTTCACAGTTCTTCAGAAATCATGTCGCAGAATGGGTCGTTCTGTTTAATGCACTGGACCTGTGTGCCATTCTCTAGATGCTGTACCACATGTAGAGATTACAGTCTGTTGTTGTTTACATTCTGTGGTTCTTTAGCTGATGTGGTTGATAGCCTATATATTTTCATCCACAAGTCCTACATTCAGTGTTAAAAGCTAATGCAAAGAAGGGGCTTACTTGTAGTGGTTATGCTATCTTTATAACCACTAACTCACAGACTGAGATGAATATTAATTTATTTACCATAATGTTATATATATATATATATATTTAAAATATATAAAATATATTTGAGTCATGCTTACGTGTATGTCTGTATGTGTGTGTATATATATATAAATAGAATAGAATAGGGTAGAATAGTTCCAGTTGGAAGGGACCTACAATGATCATCTAGTCCAACTGCCTGACCACTTCAGGGCTGACCAAAAGTTAAAGCATGTTATTAAGGGCATTGTCCAAATGCCTCTTAAACACTGACAGGCATGGGGCATTGACCACCTCTCTAGGAAGCCTGTTCCAGTGTTTGACCACCCTCTCGGTAAGGAAATGCTTCCTATAGTTTCCTGGGTCTTCCCTCACACCCTTCTTGTAAATTGGAAGACTCTCAAGACAAATAGAAGAAGTAGAAGAATCAGTTTTCAATAAATACCAGTTATCTGCTGGCTGTGTGTTATTAACTCCTTTGGGTCGGTATCCACAAAGTGAACAGCTTTTCACTTCAAATTACTCCAGTAACAAAAGTGGTAAAAACTCTTTTCTGTGAACTTCAAGGTTTCACATTCAAGCCCTGCTGATGACTCATGTGACAGTAAAGTATGTGCTTGTTTATACATGTTGTGACCACAAACATGCATTTAAGGTGAGGTGAACCCTGGTAGTAACTGTAAATAATTTCTTTATAATTAGAAATTATTTGGGTTGTTATGTTGACTACTTTTTGTCATGGCGTACTTTTGAGAGCTTTTTCTGGAAATGGGAAGCCACCTCTTTCATAAATAGCATGTAGTAAACAAAAAACTTATGTAACTGGGAAGAGAAGGACAGAGATTGTAGGAGAGAGTTCTGCTTATATTGTCATGGAATGAAATAGATCCCTGTTTGTTCTCTAGATGCATCAAAACAATTTCAGAAATTACTCCCCCCCCCTCCTCAGGCCCCAAACCCAGAACTGTTCTTGGAAGAATAAGATATAAATAGCATCAACTGGGTGACACAGTGATTCAGAGCCTTGCTAATGAACAGTTCAGCTTTTCGCCTCTAGATACTTTGAATGCTACATTCTTCATGGGATTAAAAATTATTGTTATCTAATGACTGTTTGGAAAGTTCTGTCCTGTGTTATATTGGAGGCTTAGATCTAGATTTTATGTCAAACTCATCACTTCACTATACTATACTATACTATACTATACTATACTATACTCAAGATTGAAAGTACTTTGAGACAGGGAGAGTCCTTATATTGTATTCAGCGCATAGTACAACAGGGCTTATCTTGACTGGGTCCTACTGTTGTATTGGGAACCAAAATTTATTTAGTCATTGTATTAGCAGCAATAACAATATAATTTCATACACACTGATAGAGATGGTAAGTTTTAAAAGTACGGATCAGGTTTAAAAGAATAACAACATTGTATCTCCTAAAATATTTTGAGAGTTTTGCCTTGCGGTTATTCATCTTCTATACTTAAACATATAATATTAAGGAAAGCGTTACTAATTACAAGTTTCAATTTTTTCATGTTATTACTTTGTTTAATGTTCCTGTGTTCTTTGAAGTATCTTCTTTCACTACTTAAACTGTATAGATTTTGTTTTTTAATGTTTATTTCTAAATTATTATTTCACATGTATTTAATCAGTTAGTTACCGGTTTCTGAAATCCTGCTGGTTGTTAAATATTTTCTGGATTTGAGACTAATGTTTTTATATGAATAAAAGAAATTAAGAGTGCATGCCAGTGGTACTGTATGAGTGTGTTCACCATTTTTTCAGGTAATGAAAGAAGTTTTAGTATATGTACATTGAAGAGAAGTATGTTTCTGCTAGATGTTACAGAGAAATTTGCATAAAGCAAGATGGAGCACACTATGCTGTCATAGGCTGGACTGCTCATAAAAATTGTAAAGCCCCATAGAAATGGAATTTGATAAACCAAGTATAGTTATGCAAATGAAATGAGAGGGATACAAGAGAGTATTGTCTGTTATGGTAGTAGCCTCTGAGCCAGAAAAATGAGGCTTGGCATCAAAACTAATATTTAAGAATAATCCTGCTTTGGAGATAAGGTAATACCTTTTGAATTTCAGACTTCAAGCCAGTTCCAAGGACAGAACGGTTTATGTCACTCTGAAAAACTGGAACATTCTAAACAAATTAGTGGATGATGTTGGACACTTTACACAGTATTCTGCTCAGTTATTCTATTTGCTTTATTAAGGAAATATATAAAGCCCTATTTTTGGTGTTGATCTCGTGATCTCTCTGAGTGGATGTGACAACAGTTTAATTTTCATGTAGTTGTATCAAAAATTGGATCGCCTTAAGAAACTGGAACATGTGTCTGTACTAGGTTGCTGTATCGTTTGCATTAATTTTGATAAAATATGATTAGGTTGATCAGTAGCAGATTATTTAAATTTTATTTGCATCAAAGTGGTTACTCCTGCATTGTTTGTCTTTAAAATGTAGAAAGATTCATACCCTTCTGTTTACCCAGAAAGTGTTTGTGTTTGAATGGGAATCTTAATTTAACTGTGCTAGCCTTGTCTCCAAGTAAATGCACAGATCACATGGCATTGCAGAGAAGACCGTTTTTTGCTCCAATTCTGTTACATTTCTGATAGTGATGTGAGCACAGATGGTAGAGAATGGTGTTTCTGTGTCTCACAGCAAATCCTTTGTCTTGCAGGACTATAATCCTGAGAAGACATGCTTTGCTTTCATCTTGCAATTTTTCTAAGATGCTCTGTCTCAGCTGTTAATTATTGAGGCTAAGAGTTATGAAATACAAAGCACTACTCAATGGCTTTGTAAAGATACAGCACTGATGCATTTATAGTTTAGACAGCTTTGAATGTTAAAGTGTACTTCATTTCTGTATATAATTTCATACACTCTTGTATTAACAGCAGGCACCTCAAAGCAAGCATGATGCGGGTTCCCATGATACAGAGAGGCACAATGAAGGTCAAGGAACAGCAGAAATCAGCATAGCAACTACTGGTACTGGTCAGGTAAATTGATTATTTTCTATGTTGATAGTATAATTAAATACTTGAAAAGTACAATGCTTATATTTTGGTATATACCTTATTGTGTTTGTATGCCTGTTCATTTTTAAAAGATTTACACTTTTCTTCATTCCATCTGGAAGTGAGAAAATTTCTTGTATTTATTAGAAATAAATGTTTTAATAGGATGAAGTGTAAACATTCCATAATGCAAGGAGCTGTTTTCTTTTAAATTATTAATGAGCCTAATACTAAGAAACAAATAAAAAGAATTACTATAGAAAATGTATTTTATTCTAGGTGAACTGTAATATTAGAAGTATGGTTTAATTATGGGAAATTGCTCAAAATTTCACTTGAGAAATTATCACTGAAATATCAGTGATTTTAAAAACGAAAATAATCAAATGGCAGGTTTATCAGTAATATTTTGTTAATATTATTTCAGATAAAGCTTTGAAACAGTATTATCAATGAGATAATCTGGAAGTATGCTGAAGAATTATGTAAATGCTTTTAAATAATCTTTCATTGTCATTCCTTTTATTAGTGAAACACATTAGCACTGTGTGTGGGCTACGTTAAATTCTTCTTTACTTATCTTTTTATATTAATATTTTTGCAAGTTTGGGACCTCTTTCTTTGGATAAAAATACTGTAACTATTTATCATGCATGGATAAAAATACTGTAACTATCATGCACTAATTAATGTTCATTCACTTAATCTCCAACTGTAGCTGAGACATTCACATTAGTAATTTGGGCTCTTAAAACTTCACACTATAAATTTGATCATTTAATTCATGTGTAAAATATTTGTGCTACTTTAGGGAAGTAGAATTATTTAAATCCTTCTGAAAGTATCCTGTACAAGAAGATTTATCAGAAAGAATATAAATTGTTATTTGGCTTGAGTGTTTAATTTGATTTAACATTAAGCATAGCCCATACTTTTGCTTTTGAAAGATATTTGATCACCATTTTGAATTAAGTTCTCTCTGCTATATCTGAACAGTTGCTTGAGGCTCTCACTCTAATTCTTATGACAGCTTTATTGCTTGGTGTTGTGGTTTAACCCGGCAGGCAGCTAAACACCACACAGCCGTTCACTTACTCCCCCACAGTGGGATGGGGGAGAGAATCGGGAAAAAAAAAAAAAAAAAGGTAAAACTCATGGGTTGAGATAAAGACAATTTAATATGACAGAAAAGGAAGGGAAAATAATAATAATAATGATAAAAGAATATACAAAACAAGTGATGCACGATGCAATTGCTCACCACCCACTGACCGATGCCCAACCAGTTCCCGAGCAGTGGACCCCTGAGCAGCAGACCCCCGGCCAGCTTTTCCCCTAGTTTATATACTGAGCATGACATCATATGGTATGGAATATCCCTTTGGTCAGTTGGGGTCAGCTGTCCCGGCTGTGTCCCCTCCCAGCTTCTTGTGCACCCCCAGCCTACTCGCTGGTGGGGCGGTGTGAGAAGCAGGAAAAGGCCTTGACTCTGTGTAAGCACTGCTCAGCAACAACTAAAACATCCCTGTGTTATCAACATTATTCTCATCCTAAATCCAAAACACAGCACTATACCAGCTACTAGGAAGAAAATTAACTCTGTCCCAGCCGAAACCAGGACACTTGGGAAAAAAATTAATTCAGCGCTGCTTTGGGGCTGAAAGCATAATGTATTTAAATAATTGATGCACTGTGGCTGTATTTTCTTTCTTGACTGTATGAATCAGGAGTTATTTTGGACAACAAATATTTTACAAGGAAGGAAGAAGGGATTCTCATTATGCAAGACATTATGCAAGTAGACGATTCATTCATTCTTCATTTGAGGTTTTATGTTTAGGATTTGAGCAATTTTGAACTTTGCCTCATTAAAATATTTAAAACATTTATATTCTTTCCTCCTGGAGGTTGATAGATCCAGGGCTCTGAATCTGTGTTCTAAGAGACATCTGGGGATTATTTACTTTTAGGGCAAGTCCAGAGACAGAAGGCTTAATAGATTGGGCATAGCATTTATTTCTGATAAACCGGCTCAATATACTTTGTTTCTTTGAACAATCACTATTAAGTGGAGTGCAAAAAGTTTTAACTGAATAATTTGGGGCTAATTGGTTTTGTAGTCATATGAGCAATGCTAATTGAAAATTTGCCAATTGAAGAAAGGATTTTTTGGGATTCAGCTATGTCCTTTTCTGTACCATCTTACAGCTATCTTCTCTTCTGTTCCATTATGCTCACTATTCTGCCACTGTAGTGAAATTTATTCAAACATTTATTTTGCAAATTTTGTAAAGTAATTCAATGAGGTATTCTATTTTATTAATAAAATATGCCACAAAATAAGGAACACAACCTGACTGACAGAGTAAATAGCAAGTATAGTACAACAAACAACAAGTGAAAGACAGGAAAGTATAAAAAGAGAAAACAAGATGAAGTAGAAGGATAGGAAAAGATTTGGAAAGAGAAGGTTCTACACAAGAAGGGTCCATGTACATATCTCTGTCATTTTCCAGTTTCTCAGATGAATGGCTACACATTTCTTATACTACTTCTTCCATATCAGTCTTTAGGAGCCAGTAAGAAAGGTAATTGCATTTAATTTGGTCCTCCTGGCATTCTCAAAGTAGTAAGGCCAAAAATTATGGCTTTGAAGGAAATAGTTATTTGGATCAAAGTTGATACTGGTTTTTAGAAACAATAGGAAAAGTATGCTATTTCTGTCTAAACTATGATGGATTTTAATAGGTAGTGCTCCAAACTTGCATCTTTTTTTCCTTCTTGGATAAAATGAGCATATTAAACTTAAGAGTGGAGAATTTTGGCATGTACATATATGAAACCTGTAATCCTCTGAATGTAATCTGAGGTCAAGATGATATTAATGAATTAATGATATTAAAAATCTCAGGGTTCTTTCCCATATTCATAGCACTGCAGATTATTAAAGTGAAATAATTTAGGAAGTCTAATATAGTTTTCATTCTAAGCTTTACATTTTTCAAATTTTCCCATCCATAACAGCAAAAATAAGTGCTTGTTTACATGGGAAATATATATTGGAATAAAATAATGTGTGAATTTAAATCATTCTAGTTGTACTTATTTAGTATCCAATGCTAATACTTATTCTGGAATATGCATGAAATGTTCTGGATTCAAATGGAGAATGCAATGAGTCTGTTTAAATATTCCACTATAACTAGGATTTTTTCTGTTATAATTTCTACCAGAAATTAAAAGTCAGTAGATTAAAAGACCTGTGTCTTTAAAATAGTATACATTATTTTGTACATGACTTTTTAAATGTCACTGATATGGTCCAGTAATATTTATGATTTTTGTAGGAGTTTGCTTCTGTGATTCCTTCACAGTTAGCGTTTAACAGTTAGAATATGAAGTAATTTTTCAACTTCTGGAGTTTATTTTTTATTTGGGATGTTTTGTTAAGAGGACAAACATATGATTCCAGATAAATATTTATCATATTACCACCTATTTTGATCACAATGGGTAACATATTCACCTAGGTATATATAAAAGGATTAAGAACTCTTAGGAAATTGTGTCTTCCTTCTATTAGAGCTGATACAGGAAAAAGTCACTTAATACAGTGATGTAGGCTCAGGACAATGGAATGTTGGGCAAACTTCAATATAAGAAGGCACTCAGCTCAATTTTGAGACAAAATAAAGCTCACCCAATACAGCAATGAAACAAACAGAACAATTTTCCCTTAAATTGTATACTATTCAAATGTATTTTTAAGTGTCCCAAACTGAATGGAATCTTCTTGTGAGAGAGGGACATAGTAAAGGAAGCTTCACAGACAGGAAGCAGATAAAAAGAAAGAACTAAACACACACCCACAGCCACACCCACAAAAACACCGCTCCAAAGAAGAGTGTGAGAAGATAAAAGGGGGGGAGGGCATGTAAGTACACAAAATAGATTAAAAAGGGAAAAGATGTTAATAATTGGGTGTTGTTACAATAGGTAGAAACATGCTATCTACCATAGTTTCTAGAGAAATTGCAGCAAATAATGTCAGCATTATTTTATAGCTTTTCATTAAAAAATAGAAGATTCATCCACCTGTGATTTGCTTTTGATAAAGACAAGTTCAAGTAGGTTAGTCCTTGTCAAGATGAATCTCTCCTTGTCAATTCCTGCATATCTGATGGTGGTCTGAAGGTAGTACAGGCTTATTCCTACTCACTATATAATCTGACCTAAAAGTAGAGGCTACTTTTTTCTCCCTCTGTAAAAATCATAATTCAGTTTGTTGCCAAGTCCAGTTCTCCTTTTTCTTGGTGAAAATAATTATAAAAGACTTCCATTGAAAATATAACTTCTTTGAGGTTGAATTTAGGGGAAAAATGGATAATAAAACCCAGTTTAACAGTGACATCTAAGTTATGTCGGGGTGGGGGGACCTAACTTAACCAAAATACATGCTGACAGTTCATTATTATAAATATGATTTCATCATCCAGGGCTGAAACTGATTTAGGCAATAGTTGGTATTGCAGTTAGACTTTGTGTTATACTGAGTTGTTCTTTAAATTTTTAGGGTTCTGCTGCTCGAATGGACCATGAGACAGCCAGTGTTATGAATTCTAGTAATAACTATTCTGTTCCTCGCAGACTGACAAATCATCTGGGTACCAAGGTAACCGAAGATTACAAACCACAGGTCGCTAATGCTGCATTTTTACTAATACAATAACCTCATTGTTTCTGCCAATAGTGCCAATATTAGCTGAATGATCAATAAGGAA
This sequence comes from Ciconia boyciana, assembly GCF_034638445.1. Classification (NCBI taxonomy): domain Eukaryota; kingdom Metazoa; phylum Chordata; class Aves; order Ciconiiformes; family Ciconiidae; genus Ciconia; species Ciconia boyciana. The sequence goes on from NC_132937.1 coordinate 33,796,775, forward strand.
AATATGATTGCAAGAAATTATTTGAGTACCTGAAAAACTTGTGATGTTGATGCATAATCCATTATGAAAACTACCCCTTTTAAAAGCAGTTCTTGGAATACTTTACTGGAGTCTTGAGTCCTCAAAACAGATGGCGTTGCTAAGAAATTTAATTTTTAAAAAAAGTTACGTAAGCCCTTGATGGTAATAAATGTCTGTTCATTGTCTCTATAGTAATTCAGATAATACGACGTAGAATAATGGAGAATTGAAAATGCTTGTCGTGACTAAAATATTTTAATTGACTAATCACTGAAAATAGGAAATGTGAAGGGACTTTAAGGAGATCATCTAATATATCTCCCAGTAATGCATTAATTTTATCAAGAGCATTCTTGACAGCACGTGAAAGCTGTCTAACCTATTGTTAAAAGCTTTAATGATAAGCAATCTCTATCAATTTTTTTCAGTTTTTACTATTAAAATTTTTAATATCTAAACTAAATCTCCTTAGCTGCAATTTCCTTTTTCTCAATGGAAATAGGAGGTACTCTTTCCATCTTTTGAAGCAACCTTTTATATATCTGCAGTGTATTCTAAAAAGTTACTGAAAAAATAGAGATTAAGCTTGATATACAATAGAGAGTGTACTCAAGATATACAAGCAGCATGAAGAAAGGAAAAAAGGCCAAATCTATAAGACACAATTGAGTCCCTGAACCACTGAAGTTTATACTATCTCTGACATCAGCAGCAATATAGGTATTATCAATGTGGTGCTGATCCCAGTCTTCTGGGAAGCAGGACCTTGACATAGTATTAAGTTATGCTGGACTTTAAAACAGTGTTATGTTGTAATTTCTGCCCTTCATTGTATGCGTGCACCAAATGGAGGTGACATTAGAGTGTCTGTTTGCTACTTCCCATTATAAAGTGTAGAATTCCCAAAAGGTGCAGACAAGGGGAGAGCCCTGAATGCAGAGAAAGGGACTGAGTGTAGAAGGAAAAAGACAAATAAATAGGTCCATCTTAGTGTGCTGCGGGGTAAGAAAAGCTTGAAATTAATGCATGTGAAGAAAGGAAAGCAGTAGAGATTTTAAGCATTTACAGATGCAAAAAGAGATGCCTCTGTGTATAGTGTATATATAAAGAATATATGTATATATTTTAGAGTTTTTCCTGTAGTATATGTGCCACAAATCTGGAGGCCAAATTTTGATGGCTTCTATAGCTTTATTCTCTGACAAAAAAATTTATCTTCCAAATCTAAATAACTGTGGACTAAAGCTGCTGCTTAAAATGTCTGTCAAGAGGCATGCATAAAGCAGACTGAATTCACTCTCATTTAAGAATCCAAGTGGATTGTCTTATTACTGTATTTGGTTTTTTTCCCAGACCAGGAAGTAAGGATCTACAGACTGGGATGCTAGGCTGTCATAAAATTGGCTCCAAGAGTATTTCAGCGGATTTTGCATGTGATCATACAGTTTTATAAATTTTAAGATTCCTATTGCTTCAGCAATTCTAGTATTTAGAAAAATGCATGTTAACAGACTTATTGCTTAGTCTACCCACCGCTATCCAATTTTTTTTATAACTTGGTATTTGTACTCATCTTCAGAGACATTAGAATAGTCTCTGAAGAAACCAAATAAAATAATTCATTGGTCTGGTAACCAGTGCAAAAATGTAGTTATTATTAGAAAACTTTGTATAACAGTCTGCAAGTCTCATTTCTTCCTTAGTAGGTATATTTTAAAGAAACACACACACTGCTACTTTGCAATTCCCTTTGATAGTTTCTTTATGTTGTGCTATGATTTTGAAATTTGCTGTATTCTTGGCTTTAGGAGTTTGGGGTTTCTAGATAGTATCTAATATTACCTTGTACATCATATTGTTCTACTAAAAGTTCACTAAAAGATCCAAACACATTTGTCAATCTAAAGCTATTACTGAAGAAAACAGAATGCAAAAGACAAACCAAATAGTGCATTGACCACTATATTATATGGCAGCCAAAGGAACCCCTCAAAAATTGCTATTTTTTAATTTGAAATTTGGTTGCTCTGAGTTAAATGTGTAATGCTGGTTTTTCATGGCTTGATTTAGTTGTACAAATGCTTAGTACTTTATACTGTATATATTAAATGATTATTTGTTTGCTCCATTGATTTTATCCCTGTAAACTTGAAGAAAGTGTTAAATTAACTCTTAAATTTTGCATTAGCTGTAAATCATCTGGCCTATATGCAAATCATTCATCATAACAAAAATTCATTGGTTAATTTGAAATAGTTTTAATGGAAAACATTAAAATATGTGTAAGATTTTTTAGCACAGCGTATGTTAAAAATTAATGTAATCAGTCTTATCTTGTCTGGAGTAACTGTATTTAATGCCATACATCAAATAATTTTTCACTGAAGAGCATCTTTTCATGAAAGTATGATTCATACAGAACATACTCTTCTGAGATAAAATTAATTTTAAATATATTCCTGCATTCTCACACTAAAGCACTTTCATTAGTATGTTTCTTTAATCCTTGTGTGCAATGGAAAGTTAGAAGTCTTTGCCATTAGTCTTGCAGATTAATACAGTTAGATATAATTACCACCCAGTTATTCTAGCCATTTAACCACTAAGTGAGATTTATTAAGATGGTGAAGAACTAATAGCACTTAGAAATGGTGAAGAACTAATAGCACTAATAGAAATGGTGAAGAACTAATAGCACTTATTTAATTATTTTGAAGTAGTACAAAACTGGGTGATGGATGGATTGAGAGCAGCCCTGTAGAGAAGGACTTGGGGATATGAAGTAGATGAAAAATTGGACATGAGCCGTCACTGTGTGCTTGCAGCCCAGAAAGACAATCGTATCCTGGGCTGCATCAAAAGAAGCGTGGCCAGCAGGTCAAGGGAGGTGATTCTCTCCCTCCACTCCACTCTTGTGAGACCCCACCTGGAGTATGGCATCCAGCTCTAGAGTCCTCAGTACAAGAAAGACATGGACCTGTTGGAGCAGGTCCAGAAGAGTGCCACGAAAATGATCAGAGGGCTGTAACACCTCTCCTATGAGGAAAGGCTGAGAGAGTTGGGATTGTTCAGTCTGGAGAAGAGAAGGCTCCGGGGAGACCTTCTTGCAGCCTTTCAATATATAAAGGGGGCTTATGAGAAAGACGGGGATAGGCTTTTTACCAGGGCCTGTTGTGACAGGACAAGGGGCAAAGGTTTTAAACTGAAAGAGGGTAGATTTAGATTGGATAAAAGGAATAATTTTTTTACAATGAGGGTGGTGAGGCACTGGAACAGGTTGCCCAGAGAAGTTGTGGATGCCCCATCATTGGAAGTGTTCAAGGTCAGGCTGGACGGGGCTTTGAGCAACCTGATCTAGCGAAAGATGTCCCTGCCCATGGCAGGGGGCTTGGAACTAGATGGTCTCTTCCAACCCAAACCGTTCTATGGTTCTATGATTCTATTAAATTCTTGCACCATTATATAAATAAATTTTCTTTTTTGCTCATGCATGCTATTGAGAACTTTGTTTTAATTTGATATGTATTTTTTTTATGTAATTGTATTTTTAAAATCATTTGACCTGCAGGTGGAAATGGTGTATTCATTATTGTCGATGCTTGGTACTCATGATAAAGATGACATGTCACGAACATTGCTAGCGATGTCTAGCTCCCAAGACAGCTGCATAGCTATGCGTCAGTCTGGATGTCTTCCTCTCCTCATCCAGCTTTTACATGGCAATGATAAAGACTCTGTGTTGTTAGGAAATTCCCGTGGTAGTAAAGAGGCCCGTGCCAGAGCCAGTGCAGCACTGCATAACATCATTCACTCCCAGCCCGATGATAAGCGAGGCAGACAGGAAATCCGTGTGCTTCATCTCTTGGAGCAAATCCGTGCTTACTGTGAAACGTGTTGGAAATCGCAGGAGGCACATGAAGAAGGCATGGACCAAGACAAAACCCCAAGTAGGTTCTGTAAACTGTATAAAGATGTTTAAAAGATATTTTGAAAGCAGTGAATTTACAAAAAATTCAGCTTTAATCTGACTTCTTGTTGAATGTATGTAAGGTTTCTTTTATTTTTATATTTATTCATGTATATTCAAGTTGAAGTAGTATCAGGAAATAGTATCCATTATAGATATGATATCTCATTTATAAACTTGTTATTTAAATCATAGGCTTTGGTATCCTTTCCAGATATAATTCTAGTGTTTTATATTTATAATCTACAAATTAAACATAAATTTCTACTCATTGCTATTTTACATTTGAATGGATAATGAAATATATCTAAATAAATAATCCCAAATTGCCAGATGTATTCAGAAGATAAAAGTTTCATCTAGGAAAGGGATAGAGGGCACAAATTAAATAATCTCAGTCTATTCAGTATAATGTGAACTATTATTTAGAATGTGATACATAAGAAATAGTTCAGTGTTAAAATACCAGAGAAGTGACAATTTAAGTGAATTGGAGTTTTCTCACATAACAGTTGTTTTTTTAAAAAAAAACGATGTAACCTTCTGGATTACTCAATAACTGCTTTTCTGAAGTAAGGGAGAATTAAAGTTGCCATTTTGTAAATATATGCTGTAGACATCTATATCAGAAGTACTACTGAAATCAGTGGGCTCTGGTTTGGATGTTGGATTTTACTGCAAGAATCATTTTGTAGAAGTGGATCTCTGAATAAGATGTACCAATACAATTTGTGCTTTAGGGAAAGTCTAGCTCACAAAATTATGAACTTTAAAAGTTCTGTTATGAAACAAAGGGCTTAATTAACCATTCATAAGGACATCACACCCAAAGAAACAGCTTCACCTTAGGTGTTGTATTATTTAATGCTGCCAGAAAATTTAAACTTACTGATTTGTTTCACTAAGATTATTATTTTTCCAAATTAATTAGATAACTTTTTTGTACTTGAAGTCATATTTTTTACTTAATACATACATTCAGAATTCTCCCTAAATTCTTTTCCATGATGAATCTTTTCAGCTTCAAGTATATTTCTAGTACATATAAGTAATCCTGGTTGTATGTGCACATATTCAAGCCTCTGTGTACTCACATTTATTAGTAATGTTCTTAATTAGCTGTCTGTTCTTGAGTTACTGGGAAGATACAAACCCTGAAAAAAACCTGCACTTTATTTATTTTAAGATTAGATTCTCTTTGGAAAGCTTATGATCTAGACAAAATTATACACCTAAGAAATACTAATAGTTACCTATTTCCTGATCAGTGCCAGCTCCAGTTGATCATCAAATCTGTCCTGCAGTGTGTGTTTTGATGAAACTTTCATTTGATGAAGAACACAGGCATGCCATGAATGAGCTTGGTAAGACTAAATGTGTTTCTCTGACTTCCTTTGAGATGCTTCCTGAAAATGCAGACATTCCTTTCTTGTATACCTCACTGAATATGTGGCTTTTTTTTTGTTAACCACTAGTTTAAACTCTGATTGATGCAGTTTAAATGAACTTATAGCTAGACTATTTCCTAGTGGACGGGTTGTTATGCTAGTTACTCTTATATCTGGCATGAGCTGTGATTTTTGGAAGGGTATTTGTATCCTGGAAATATTTGCAATTTTAGAAGTATTGGACTTATTATGGAGACTACTTTCTGAGGTTTTTTTGAATCATGAGTTAAACATTGGTTCCTGTATAACAGCCTGAATGCTTTAGTCCATCTTCAGTGAATTCCGTGCATGTAAGTTTCCTTAATTTGCCACTTTTCATTATCAATGAAAAAATTATATGTATTTTTTCTGGGATAATAAGATTCAGTAATAATATTTATTAAATTAATAATTATCAGATGTACTGAATAACCTTTTATGTAATTGGTGTGAGTTCATCAGTCAAATGTGATTTTGACTGGGTAGAATTAAAAGATGGGTGTGCTTCTTACCTCTTCATAAATGCTTCTGTTCTCATCTTCCCCCAAAATCTCAACATCATGCTACCATACCTTTCAGCTTGTACTAAGCACACAATTCAAGATCCAGAGTCAATATTTAACAGTGTATTTAAGAAATTATTATTTACCTTTCTGAGCCTTTTGGTTTTCAGTTGTTTGAGATATATTCTGTACATATGAATGCAATTTACTCCTTGATGTGTATACTGTATTCTTGATATTAGGATTGAAATTTATTAGTAGTAGTAGTATTGTTTATTATTACTCATTTTATTATTTATTTATTTTTAAAGGAGGTTTGCAGGCCATTGCAGAACTGTTGCAAGTGGATTGTGAAATGCATGGACTTACAAATGACCACTATAGTGTTACATTAAGGAGGTATGCTGGAATGGCTCTGACAAACTTGACTTTTGGAGATGTGGCAAACAAGGTAAAATAGAATTTCAAACATACAATAATTTCAGTTCATAGCTGTGTTTGACTTGTAGTTCTCAGAAAGGTGATGAAAATCTCTGGGATAGGATATTGCATTTCTGGGATAGATATTGCATTTCGGCTCGACACAGAAATTCCCCCAAAACTTTGCCATTCCATCCTGTTCCTAACACAGAGCACAAACTGAATGTTATATCATAAAAGTATAGTATCAGCTTTTGTATTAAATTAAGTTACTTCTATTTTGTCACTGAAAGTAAAGATTTTATCTATTGGCTTTATTTTTGTGTAAACAATATGCTAGATCTTTCCATAATGTACCAATGATTATGGATAATAGATTTTTCTGAGGATTTTGAACTAAACCTGTTAATTTAGTCAAATTTTGTAAAGTTATCACTTATTTACTAATATTATTACTGTCTGACAAATTTTTGCAAATCTCTTCAGCCTGGATCCTCTTTCTTAAATGTTTGGTGCATGTCTGGCTCATAATGGGTGCTATTTCAAATGACTGGAGAAAACAGATTCCCTAATTTCTACCAAGGACTTTGCTTTCAAAAGATACAAAGTTTTAATAATTTCTTGCCCCAGAGTTTTCCAAGACATGGATCTTCAAATAACTTCATTCTGACAAGACTTTTATCTTTCTACTCTAATGGAAGACACTTCAAGAGTGAATGAAAATTCCATCCCAACAAGCAGAAAGTCAAGCAAAAACGCCAGGAGGCCTGCATGGATGAACAAAAGAGCTCCTGACAAAACTCAGATATGAAAAGGAAGTATACAGAAGGTGGAAGCAGAGACAGTTAACCTGAGAGGAATATAGAGACACTGTCTGAGCTTGCAGAGACGTGGTTAGGAAAGCCAAAGCCCACCTGGAGCTGAATCTGGTGAGGGATGTCAAAGGCAACAAGAAGGGCTTCTATAAGTACATAAGCGACAAAAAGAAGACTAGGGAAAATGTGGGCCTGCTGCTGAAGGAGACAGGGACCTGGTGACACAGATCATCATAGAGAAGCTGATGAGGTATGGGCTGGATGAGCAGACAGTGAGGTGGACTGAGAACTGGCTGAACAGTCGGGCCCAGAGGGTGCTGAACAGTGGCATGAAGTCTAGTTGCAGGCCAGTAACTAGCGGTGTACTCCTGTTCTGCACCAGGCAGAGGGCTGAGACTGTTTAGCCTGGAGAAGAGAAGGCTCAGGGGGGATCTCATCAATGTATATAAATACCTGAAGGGAGGGTGCAAAGAAGACAGAGCCAGGCTCTTTTCAGCGGTGCCCAGGGACAGGACAAGAGGCAACGGGCACAAACAGAAACACAGGAGGTTCCATCTGAACATCAGGAAATACTTTTCCACTGTGAGGGTGACCGAGCACTGGAACAGGTTGCCCAGGGAGGTCGTGGAGTCTCTCTCCTTGGAGATATTCAAAAGCCATCTGGACATGGTCTTGGGCAACTGGCTCCAGGTGGCCCTGCTTGAGCAGGGGAGTTGGACCAGATGATCTCTGGAGGTCCCTTGTTGGAAGCCATTCATTGTGATTCTGCAAAAATAAAACCAGATTTCATACTACTCACTTTTTGCTCCCAGTTTTAAACAGAGTGAAACAAATCCCTCCTACAAATGAAGTGCTTCACAAAATACTGCCTCTTAAAATAATCCGATTAGTAATTGCTGCAAGGATGCAGTTATTGGGTTTATAGCACAAACTAAACTATTCAGTGATGTAAATGTACGTGTTATCCAGCTAATGAATAATGCAGTTCTAACATACTTTTGGTTTTGAAGAATTTTTAATTCTGGTTTGTCACAAACATTTTCTAATGTAAGCCTTACAGTTTTTCAATTATTAGTGTATTCTTAAAAAGTAATTTGGTCTTCAGAAGTCAGGAATGTTGTTGTATTTGTGTCAGTCTTAAATTGTCATATTAATTTTCATATTATGTATATTTGAAAGAAAAAGTATGATTTGAGACTCAACAGACATCAGGTAACAACACATTGCCAACATACAGGTGAGTGTCCAGTTTCATACCCGGGACATAGTGAAGAAGGCTTCTAAACTATTAGTGTTCCAGATTTGGTCCTAGACTTGTTGTCAAAAGTATAAAATTTAGCACAATTTCACCACTTACATATTTCCCAGAATAGAAACTGATATTTATGCTTAATATTTTAATAATTGTAGATTAAATATCTGTTATTGGAAACATTTTACTAAGCTTTTTTGAACTTCAGAGATGAATAGCTTAAAATATCAAAGAATTATGCATAATCAAGCCACCTAATGTGTCATTTAATACTCTATTTATTTTCTTTTTTCTCCTGATTCCTAACAGGCTACATTATGTTCTATGAAGGACTGCATGAGAGCTCTTGTAGCCCAATTGAAGTCTGAAAGTGAAGACTTGCAGCAGGTACTTCCTTTTGAGATGAAATATATCCTTGGCTTGCACATTTCCATCATCTTGCATCCCTTCAATTTCATTGAGTTGTATTAAAATATTGTATTTCTGCTCCCCTTTCTTTCCACTTATTTGGCCTCTCCGTGCGTTATTTTTATGCTTAAATTCGTATCTTCTTTCATGACACCAGCTGAATATGAGCCAGCAGTGTGCCCAGGTGGCCAAGAAGGACAATAGCATCCTGGCTTGTATCAAAAATAGTGTGGCCAGCAGGACTAGGGAAGTGATTGTCCCCCTGTACTCGGCACTGGTGAGGCCGCACCTCAAATACTGTGTTCAGTTTTGGGCCCCTCACTACAAGAAAGACATTGAGGTGCTGGAGCGTGTCCAGAGAAGGGCAACGAAGCTGGTGAAGGGTCTAGAGCAGAAGTCTTATGAGGAGCGGCTGAGGGAACTGGGGTTGTTTAGCCTGGAGAAAAGGAGGCTGAGGGGAGACCTTATCGCTCTCTACAACTACCTGAAAGGAGGTTGCAGCGAGGTAGGTGTCGGTCTCTTCTCCCAGGTAACAAGTGATAGGACAAGAGGAAATGGCCTCAAGTTGTGCCAGGGGAGGTTTAGATTGGATATTAGGAAAAATTTCTTCACCGAAAGGGTTATGGAGCATTGGAACAGGCTGCCCAGGGAAGTGGTTGAGTCGCCATCCCTGGAGGTATTTAAAAGATGTGTAGATGTGGTGCTTAGGGACATGGTTTAGTGGTGGACTTGGCAGTGTTAGGTTAATGGTTGGACTCGATGATCTTAAGGGTCTTTTCCAACCTAAATGATTCTATGATTCTATGATGCTATGATTCTATGATTTCTAGTGCTCTGTTCATAGAGTGCTTTCTCTTTTTTTAATTAGGCTACCTCTTTGAAATGTTCTATCCTTCCTAGTCTGATTCTCTTTTTTTTTGTACTCATTCTTATGTTGTCTTGTCAGCATTAACTTTGATGCAAAGTTTGTACCTGTATTTGTTCTGTAAATTATGAAGTACAACTGTGTGGTTATAAAAATGCTTAACTTGGGGTCAAATTCTGTTTTCTCACCAAAGTATATATGTAATCAGCTATAAAACTCACTTTTAATACCCTGATCTGTTAGTGGAAGTCCAGTTTTCAAGATAAGTTTGAGCAATCTGAGATTCGCTGATTTAGTTTACTAGTGATAGTGCTAATGGACTAGGATTACCCTGAGGGTTAATGCAGTATTGTGGCATCTGAGGCTCCTCCTACACTAGCAGCAGATAAATAATAGACTAATAACAGTAGAGGAAGCTCTACTTCAAAGGAGAATCCGTATGACACTTGATAACGTTGTTCTCTTAGTACATATATACCCACTTTTTATACCGGCACCTCCTAGAGAAACTTTGTTGAAGTGTCAGCAAAGTGTTTGGTGTTCAACCAGCGTGTCTCTTCCAGTTTCTCATCGTGTGTAAAGAAAAATATCCTGTAAATAAACAGTCTTTTCTTAAATCTTATAAAGTGCTTAGGGCGATCAGTTGAGAGCACAGAACTATTCTTCAGTGGTGTGGAAGTTAAAATTATTAAATATGAAATGATAATCCACTTCAATAAATAGATAATGTAAACACATCAGAACAGCTTTTGGAAAGGAAAACCCAGTTTTCCTCGCAGTTTGAGTGAATCATCAGAAAATAGATAAAAAACCAATTTTAAGTAAAATTGACTTTCTATCTTAAGACACTGTTGACAAAAAGAATTTCCCCACTAGTTGAGAAGCTAAGTAATTATAGTTGAGAAAACAGTTAAAATTACAATAAAGGATACTGGGTACAGTCTCTGATTTGCTATTAGGACAGATATTAAGTATATTTAGTACTCTTGAAAAGGAAGTCAACTGCGGGATGCCAGTGTTGTATAATTATTTAGATTTATCAAGATTAAAGAGGACTGTGAGGAAGTCCAGAAGTATATAAAACTTTTTAAAATAAGCAACACAGGCAATTCATTATTTAAATAGAAAGTACTGTATGTTGGAAGAAGTAAATGCAACTGTTCATACGCATTACTACTTTTCTGAATGGTTGCAGTTCATTTAAAACAAGAGCTTGAAATCACTGTAGTGACAAGTCAACAAAAGCATCTGCTCAATATGCAGTATTTGTTTACAAAGCAAAGAATAATTTGCAATACATGGATTTTTTTTTTATTTCTGATTACCTAATGATAAAAAAAAATGCAGAAAAGATTTGAGATAGGTAAAATAAGTGATTTTAAACATTGAAAGATGTTTATATTGAAAGACATAAGCATTGAAAGACAGCCTGTTTTGGTCATAAACAAATGAGGACATGAGAGAGGTAAAACAACATAATGAATGATGTAACACAGGTAAATTGTGCCAGTTACTCGTTTTTATAATTGAAATGAAAAACAACAAATTTAAATTAACCACTAAATGTCAAGACCAATAGTTCAGTAATATTTTTAAAAACTTTGTTAGGGAGGGCTGAATCCAGTATCCCAACAGAGGCAAGGCTGTTGCAGCTCCATTACCCCAGATCCAACCAGTAGTGAGACTGAAAATGTATTCCCAGTAGGCACAAACACACAGAGGACATGTATACACCACATATATACTGTCGTGGTTTAGCTTCAGTCGGCAACTAAGCACCACACAGCTGCTCGCTCACCCTCCCCCGCCCCGGTGGGATGGGGGAGAGAATCTGAAGAGCAAAAGTAAGAAAACTCATGGGCTGAGTTAAGAACCGTTTAATAATTGAAATAAAATAAAATAATGATGATGATAATAATAATAAATCTTAATGAAAAGGAAAACAACGAGAGAGAGAGAGAGAGAGAGAGGAACAAAACCCAGGGAAAAAAAGAAAACAAGTGATGCAACCGCTCACCACTCGCCGACCAATGCCCAGCCAGTTCCCAAGCAGCGATCACTGCCCCCCGGCCAAGTCCCCCCAGTTTATATACTGAGCATGACATCATATGGTATGGAATAGCCCTTTGGCCAGTTTGGATCAACTATCCTGGCTGTGCCCCCTCCCAGCTTCTTGTGCACCTGGCAGAGCATGGGAAGCTGAAAAGTCCTTGACTAGTGTAAACATTACTTAGCAACAACTAAAACATCAGTATGTTATCAACATTATTTTCATACTAAATGCAAAACACAGCACTATACCAGCTACTAGGAAGAAAATTAACTCTATCCCAGCTGAAACCAGGACAGTATCCACCCCTTTGGAGAGAGAGAGGATACAGAGCGCCCAACGTGGTGCACGAAGGGTTCAGATAATGACAGATCTGACCAGAGTGTGTTAAAACAAATTTATTATAAGAGTTTATTATATTAGTTTAGTACTCGCTGGTCACAATGTTGATTTACTTGTTCTCAGAGTTGTGTTATGTAACACCTTACTTGCCGTATATACTGTTTATCAGTATTTATGTGCTGTTTATCACCTCTGGGAGATGTATTAAGGTTATCGCTTTGCTGTACTGTGTAACACTGGCTTACGCTATGATAAAATTTTTGTTTGTGAAATCAATCTTGTCTTTGTACTCAGCATTGCCTTCACCTCTGTACTTCAGGAGCCAACTATCAGAAATGAATGATTATTACACTTTTTACCTTTTCTCTTCGGAGAGACAACCTATGGGGGAGACACCTTCCTCCATCTTCCCCTTCCTCTCCAGGCTAACTACAATACCTTTTGAGAATTTTGAATATCCTTGGGATGTTGAAACCAGCATGTTCCTATTGCTATGTCTCCTGAATGTGTTTCAGGTCTTGTTTAAGGTTAAACAACTATTTAAGAACACCATCCAGAGATCTGCCCCAAGGCCGGATAGTTATGAGTGGCAGGGTGTGTGGGATAGTACAGGCAAGTACCTAGGACGGTGGGCACCTCCAGTGTTTTGGAACTTCACCCCTGAACAAGTGCAGAATCCTGAAAAATTAGTAGAATATTTGGGAAAAGTATGCTGTCACCCTGGCAATTCTAGGGAGACACAAATCACTGAAACATGCTGGGGCCTGGCCCATGCCTACCGAGCCCTGTTCAACACTATTCAGCACCCTCAAGGGGAAGAGAAAGTCTCTGGATCTGATGACAAAATGACGGGCACTGAAGCTACTCCAGCCCCCACTGCAACAGGCACCATGGCTACTCCAACCTCCCCTGCGACAGGCACTGCAGCTACTCCAGCCCCGGCAACAGATACTGCGGTTGAACCAGGGAACCAGCCTGTGTCGGTATCAATCGCCCCTATACACAAGAAGAAATCCTGGAGGTGAAAGTCAGCTTGTTTAGAAAGGGAGGATGAAAAAGCAGGGCCATCACAAGGAGAGGAGGAGGAAGAGGAAGAATTCGTAAATGAGACGGAAACCACCTGATCCCTATCCCTGAGTGAGCTGCGAGATATGCGAAAAGATTTCAGCCGTCATCCAGGTGAGCACGTTGTCACCTGGCTGCTCCAATGCTGGGATAGCAGGGCCAGTAGCCTGGAATTAGAGGGTAAGGAAGCCAAGCAGATGGGATCCCTTTCTAGGGAAGGGGGCAATGACAAAGTGATTGGGAAAGGGGAACCAGCCCTCAGCCTCTGGAGGCGACTCCTGTCAGCTATGAAGGAAAGATATCCCTTCAAGGAAGATGTTATATGTCACCCAGGCAAATGGACCACCATGGAGAGAGGTATCCAGTACCTGAGGGAATTAGCCATGCTGGAGGTGGTTTATGGTGACCTGAACAACGAGCAGTTATACAAAGATCCAGATGAAGTCCAGTGCATGCGACCCATGTGGTAGAAGTTGATATGGAACACACCATCGTCATATGCCAACTCATTGGCAATACTGACCTGGAAAGACGGAGATGGTCCAACAGTGGATGAAGCAGCTGGCCAACTCCGGGAATATGAAGAAAGTCTCTCTTCCTCCCTTGTCTCAGCTGTGGACAAACTGTCCCAGAAGGTCCAGCAATTCACAGAGGATATGTCCTACTTTCCACCTGTACAGACCAGTATCTCAGCCATTAGGAATCAGTGTTCTGCTCAAGAGAGAGAATATAGTGGGTATACACTACGGGCCACCCTGTGGTTTTACCTATGTGACCATGGAGAGGACATGAGGAAGTGGGATGGAAAACCTACCTGAACCCTAGAGGCACAGCTATGTGAGTTGCAAGGAAAAACAATCACACAAGGGGGTTCTTCCAGGAAAATTGCTGCTCCGTTTTCCAGTGGACAGTTCCCCAGACAGAGTAGAAGGGCTGATCTTACTCCTGATTTTAATGAAGGAGCTCCTGACTCATATGTACAAGAAATCGGTAATGAATATTATGACCAGGACTAGGGGGGCCCTGCCTCCAGCCAGGTGGAGGAAAGGGACAACCGGGTTCACTGGACTGTGTGGATCCAATGGCCTGGCTCATCAGACCCACAGGAGTATAAGGCTCTAGCAGACACCGGTGCACCATGCACCCTAATGCCATCAAGCTATATAGGGGCAGAACCCATCTGTATTTCTGGAGTGACAGGGGGATCCCAACAGCTGACTGTATTGGAGGCCAAAGTGAGCCTAACTGGGAATGAGTGGCAAAAGCAGCCCATTGTGACTGGCCCAGAGGCTCCGTGCATCCTTGGCATAGACTGCCTCAGGAGAGGGTATTTCAAGGACCCAAAAGGGTACCAGTGGGCTTTTGGTATAGCTGCCTTGGAGATGGAGGAAATTAAACAGCTGTCTACCTTGTCTGGTCTCTCAGAGGACCCTTCTGTTGTGGGGTTGCTGAGGGTCGAAGAACAACAGGTGCCGATTGTTACCACAACAGTGCACCAGAGGCAATATCGTACCAACCGAGACTCCCTGATTCCCATTCATAAGCTGATTCATCGACTGGAGAGCCAAGGAGTGATCAGCAAGACTCGCTCACCTTTTAACAGTCCCATATGGCCAGTGCAAAAGTCTAATGGAGAGTGGAGACTAACAGGAGACTATCGTGGCCTGAATGAAGTCACACTGCTGCTGAGTGCTGCCGTGCCAGACGTGCTGGAACTGCAATACGAACTGGAGTCAAAAGCAGCCAAATGGTATGCTACAACCGATATTGCTAATGCATTTTTCTCAATCCCTTTGGCAGCAGAGTGCAGGCCACAGTTTGCTTTCACTTGGAGGGGCATCCAGTACACCTGGAATCGATTGCCCCAGGGGTGGAAACACAGCCCCACCATTTGCCATGGACTGATCCAGACAGCACTGGAACAGGGTGAAGCTCCAGAACATCTGCAATATATTGATGACATCATCGTGTGGGGCAATAGAGCAGAAGAAGTTTTTGAGAAAGGGAAGAAAATAGTCCAGATCCTCCTGAAAGCTGGTTTTGCCATAAAACAAAGTAAGGTCAAGGGATCTGCACAGGAGATCCAGGTTTTAGGACTAAAATGGCAAGATGGATGTCGTCAGATCCCAATGGATGTGATAAACAAAATAACAGCCAAGTCTCCACCAACTAACAAAAAGGAAACACAAGCTTTCTTAGGCATTGTGGGTTTTTGGAGAATGCATATTCCAAATTACAGTCTGATTGTAAGCCCTCTCTATCAAGTGACCCGGAAGAAGAACGATTTCAAATGGGGCCCTGAGCAACGACAAGCCTTTGAACAAATTAAACAGGAGATAGTTAATGCAGTAGCCCTTGGGCCAGTCTGGGCAGGGCAAGATGTAAAAACTGTGCTCTACACCACAGACGGGGAGAATGGCCCTACCTGGAGCCTTTGGCAGAAAGCACCAGGAGAGACTCGAGGTTGACCCCTAGGGTTTTGGAGCTGGGGACACAGAGGATCTGAGGCCCACTCTACTCCAACTGAAAAAGAGATATTGGCAGCATATGAAGGGGTTCGAGCTGCTTTGGAAGTGGTTGGTACTGAAGCACAACTCCTCCTGGCACCCCGACTGCTGGTGCTGGGCTGGATGTTCAAAGGGAGGGTCCCCTCTACACATCATGCAACTGATGCTACGTGGAGTAAGTGGGTTGCACTGATCACACAATGGGCTTGAATAGGAAACCCCAATCGCCCAGGAATCTTGGAAGTAATCATGGACTGGCCAGAAGGCAAAGATTTTGGAATATCACCAGAGGAGGAGGTGATGCGTGCTGAGGAGGCCCCACTGTACAATCAACTACCAGAAAATGAGAAACAATATGCCCTGTTCACTGATGGGTCCTGTCGTATTGTAGGAAAGCATCAGAGGTGGAAAGCTGCCGTATGGAGTCCTATACGACAAGTGGTAGAAACTGCTGAAGGAGAAGGTGAATAGAGCCAATTTGCAGAAGTAAAGGCCATCCAGTTGGCTTTAGATATTTCTGAACGAGAAAAGCGGCCAGTACTTTATCTCTATACTGACTCATGGATGGTGGCAAATGCCCTGTGGGGGTGGTGGCAGCAATGGAAGCAGAACAACTGGCAGCGCAGAGGCAAACCCATCTGGGATGCAGCATTGTGGCAAGATATTGCTGCCCGGGTAGAGAACCTGGTTGTCAAAGTACGTCACGTAGATGCTCACATACCCAAGGGTCTGGCCACTGAAGAACATCAAAACAACCAGCAGGTGGATCAGGCTGCTCAGATTGAAGTGGCTCAGGTGGATCTGGACTGGCAACATCAGGGTGAGCTATTTATAGCTCATTGGGCCCATGACACTTCAGGCCATCAAGGAAGAGATGCAACATATAGATGGGCTGGTGATCGAGGGGTGGACTTGACCATGGACACTACTGCACAGGCTATCCATGAATGCAAAACATGCGCTGCAATTAAACAAGACAAACAGTTAAAGCCTCTGTGGTATGGAGGGCGATGGCTGACATATCAATATGGGGAGGCCTGGCAGATTGATTCTATCACACTCCCACAAAACCGCCAAGGCAAGCACCATGTGCTTACAATGGTGGAAGCAACCACCGGATGGTTGGAAACATATCCCTTGCCCCATGCCACCACCCAGAACACTATCCTGGGTCTTGAAAAGCAAGTCCTATGGCGACATGGCACCCCAGAAAGAATTGAGTCACACAATGGGTCTATTTTCGAAACCGTCTCATAGACACCTGGGCCAAAGAACATGGCATTGATTGGGTATATCACATTCCCTGTCATGCACCAGCCTCCAGGAAAATTGAACGATACAATGGACTGTTAAAGACTACACTGCGAGCAATGGGTGGTGGGACATTCAAACATTGGGATACACATTTAGCAAAGGCCACCTGGTTAGTCAACACTAGGGGATCTGCCAATCGAGCTGGCCCTGCCCAATCAAAACTCTTATGCACTGTGGAAGGGGATAAGGTCCCTATAGCGCACATAAAAAACATGCTGGGGAAGACAGTCTGGGTTACTCCTGCCTCAGGCAAAGGCAAACCCATTCATGGGATTGCTTTTGCTCAAGGACCTGGGTGTACTTGGTGGGTAATGCAAAAGGATGGGCAAGTCCGCTGTGTACCTCAAGGGGATTTGATTTTGGGTGAGAATAGCCAATGATTTGAATTGTATGATGTTAATTGCTATATAATACTGTATGTCATCACTACTATGGTTACTATACACCATATCAACGGTATTTCAGTAAGAATCACCCAGCTTAATGAAGAATGAACTTTGATGAAACCAAGCAAAGTGCAGCAGTGATGGAACCAGAACTGGCTTCACATTCAACAGTCCAACACCACACACCATCTCTCCTGCCCTGAAGGACTGTTATGACAGGTGGAGCCCAAAGTCATGGACTAAATGAACTCAATGGACATTTTAGAGGGATGGCCCATAGACCAAGGGAATGATATCTGTGTGTCTATATCAAAAGACAGGGAAAGTGGTGGTGATTAATTGGAATGTATTGGAAAAAGGGTAGGACCTGGGCATGACGTAGATGGTATAGAATAAGGTGTGGATACTGTCCTGGTTTCAGCTGGGATAGAGTTAATTTTCTTCCTACTAGCTGCTATAGTGCTGTGTTTTGGATTCAGGATGAGAATAATGTTGATAACATGCTGATGTTTTAGTTGTTGCTAAGTGGTGTTTACACTAGTCAAGGACTTTTCAGCTTCCCATGCTCTGCCAGGCTCACAAGAAGCTGGGAGGAGGCACAGCCAGGACAGCTGACCCAAACTGGCCAAAGGGCTATTCCATACCATATGACGTCATGCTCAGTATAGAAACTGGGGGGAGTTGGCTGGGGGGCAGCGATCGCTGCTCAGGGACTGGCTGGGCATCGGTCGGTGGGTGGTGAGAGGTTGCATCACTTGTTTTTTTTTTCCCCCTGGGTTTTGTTCCTCTCTCTCTCTCATTTTCTTCTCTCATCTCTTTTCGTTACCATTTATTATTATTATTATTATTATTATTATTATTATTATTATTATTATTATTATATTTCAATTATTAAACTGTTCTTATCTCAACCCACAAGTTTTCTTACTTTTGCTCTTCAGATTCTCTCCCCCATCCCACCGGGAGGGAGGGTGAGCGAGTGTCTGTGTGGTGCTTAGTTGCTGACTGAAGCTAAACCACGACATTTACGTAGGTATACGACTGGCCACAAAGATCACAGATGGACCCGCAGAGCACTCATACAAGCACAGCAACAGCCTTCTCCTGCTCCCTTCTCTGACTGAGCAGGATGGAGATCCAGTAGTGTGAATATATATATATGTATATGTGCAAGGTGGATCCTTCCAGCAGCTGGGCTCAGACACTCAGTTTGCCCAGTGTCTGGCTCCTGGACATAGGAGCCCCTGAGATCACAGCCCTACTCCAGTTGCTGGTACAGACCGTCTGTCGCACACAAACACACACACAGAGCTGGCCAGGACTTTCCAGGTCCCAGTAGCTGACCCCCCTGTGCTCTTGCCCTTAGAGACACACAGGCGCGCTCACACGCAGAGCTGGCCCTTAGAGACCCACTCACCCCCTTGCTCCCAGGCCACTTCACGTATTCTCTTAAGTAGTCCAGCTTGATATTTGCTAGTGCTCACACGCTCACTTGCACACCTGCACTTGCTCCTGTTACTGTCACCACAGACACATGGGCCCCTATGACCCTCAGCCAGGGAGTTCGAAAGTTAGAGTTAGAAAGGAGTTTAATAAGAAGATAGGACAAGACGCAGGAAGAAGAAGATGCATAAGATAGATCAAGTGCAGGGTGTAGCCAGACAAGCATACAGACCAGCAAACAGACCAGCATATATGACCAGCCCCTCTTATGCCATCATTTCTCTATTTTCCTACACTTGTTTCTCCCCAAATCACCTAGATCTCTCCTTTTCCCCTCCTTTGGTTCCTCCTCTAAGCATCCCATAATAAGTCCTGTGCAATCCTGAAATGCTCTTCCCTTGCATCCTGTAATGTGTCCTTTATCCCAGGGCAGTAACTCCTCTCAGTCTGAAAGGTGCTTTGGAGAGTGCTCACCTTGATGGGTTTCACACCTCGATAACGGGGCTGATGGCTTTCCTGGGACAGCCTTGGGAGTGTCCTGGACAGGGGTTCCCTTCCTCTGAGTCCTTAATTTGGGTTCCTGCCTGCCATTGTACATCCCTGTGCTCCTCTGGGCTTCTGCAGATGGGCCTGTGATGGGCCTGGGAGGAGCTGGGGCAGGGTATTATTTGGGTCCCCCACCTGCCATTGCCTCTCTGAGCTCCTTTGTGGGTGTGCAGATGAGCTTTTATCACATAACCTAACAAGGTTATACACTTTTGTGTCAATGAGAACATCCATAGATAACAGTATTCTACCAAATATATTTTTATGAGGGATATACATGCTTACAGCTGCCCATGAATGGATGGAGTTAAATATTTAATGACTGTCCACTGTCTTGACAGTTGCACTTTACTTTGAAGCATCTCAGTCTAGCTGATGCCAAGGACAAGAACCTAGGCTGAATGGCTACCCATCTTTGATGGATAACTATTCTGATTAAAAAAGACACAGTGTATTCAAAGAGGTTGATAAACATTAATAAAGGTAATCATACCGTACTTCTGAGGGACAGGTTAGTATGATTGTCCTATTTTGCAAGTGGAAAAGCTGAGGAAAAAGATTATATAAATCTCTCTCCTGAGACTGCATAATAAGCCTACAGCAGACATCAGACCAGAGCATAAATCTGAGGTTTTGGTCCAATTTTTCAGCCAGTGTGGAAAGCAGGGAACCTGCTTTCAAATCTTTATTTATTTTATACACAAAAGCCAGTACCTTCGCTCAAACTTCATACTGAAATCTTAGGACAGTCTAGCTGGCAATAGAACAAAAAGTGAATTTCAGCAAAAAAGCTAGTTCAGCAGCTGAACGTTGCCACTGTTAATGAATTCTATAGTGTTCCAGAAATCCAGGAGGAAATGCTGATAACCTACTAAAGGAGTAGCTATTTTGAGATACGTTATTTTTCTTTCATGTTTTGCAGGTCATTGCAAGTGTTTTGAGGAACTTGTCCTGGCGAGCAGATGTAAACAGTAAAAAGACTCTACGTGAAGTTGGAAGTGTGAAAGCATTGATGGAATGTTCTTTAGAAGTTAAGAAGGTATCATATATAAATGATTATGAGATAAATTTTGGAGAGATTGCATTAATTTTACACAAAATACAAATATTGTTACCCTTTTTTGACATAAGCAGTTAGTCAAATATTTGCAGTGTTTCAGGTACTTTCCTTTGAAGAAGAGAATTGCTTTGTGTTAACTGGGCAGCAGATCACAATATAGCAATGACATCTGAGAACTACTAGTGTTTCTGTAATTTTATTTACAAGGGTTGATAGCTTTCACTCTTCAGTTTCATGAGCTGTGCTGTTCCAATAGCCTTTTTTATAATTTTGCAGTTTTAATAAAACCATCTTCTGATTTTGTGAATTTTTCATTCTAGGGATGTCTACTTGATATCCCAACAGGATTATATTCCATCCCAGTGTCCCCTGCCAGCTAATCTACAAACTTTTTACTGTTATGGCAGCTGACAAGTATTGTGATGCATACTTCTGAAACTTTCTGGCAAACAATAGCAAATCCATAGCTGAGGGAAGGAGAGAGAAGCAAACAAAAGTAGTTGTGTGTGCACTGCTGCTTGCCTCTAGTTTATCAGCACAGAAAGCAGAGCCTGAAACACACTTAATTCTCATTTGTGAAGAAAAGCTAGAGAAATAGTGGCATATGCAGTAAAACAGAAAACAAAACATTGGTCATCAACATACAACACAGTAGAGATTTCATGCCAATCAAAAATCAAATTCTGCAGTGAACTGGAAAGAAGCTAAATTCCATGGTCAATGAATTCTGTTATTTGCAAATCTGGATTAGAATAAGTGAGGCAGTTTGTATTTTTAGACTGTGTGCAGGTTTGGCAGGAATTATTTATTTAGGTTATTCTTGGTTCACATTTTCAAAGCTATCTTTGCATCCATGAGAGCTAGAAAAACAAGTTTGTCACTACCTCCTTGAATCTAACTTACATACTTCTGAGGGCTTATGATCAATAGTTGAAAACTCTCTAATTCTGTCATTTTATTATTCTCCTAGGAATCCACCCTAAAAAGTATTTTGAGTGCCTTATGGAATTTATCAGCACACTGTACTGAGAACAAAGGTGATATATGTGCTGTTCATGGTGCTCTTGCATTTCTAGTTGGTACACTGACATACCGGAGCCAAACAAACACTTTAGCCATCATAGAAAGTGGAGGAGGAATATTAAGAAATGTTTCTAGCTTAATTGCTACTAATGAGGACCACAGGTGAATATACTTTCTATTTTTCTGAGAATCAGTAGTGGTACCAAAAGTATATTTAATAGTTTGTATGACCAAGTCTTAATATGAATGCATGTTTTAAGTATAGTAATTAAGCATTCATTTTTTAATGGATTTGATAAGTCAAGTATTTAATTTAGATAACAGGAATATGCAAAAGGATTCATATATCTGCAGCTTGTTAAATGATGAATTGTACTAAAAGCTTTTCCTGGAAAGAGAGAGGAAATTCATAAGTTATTATCAGCCATAGGAAACCACCTGGAATGGTTTATATAGAGACAATAGTGTGGGAACTAACTGTTCATATTTGTATAGGATTTGATTAACATTCAGATGAAAACTTGAGGAAAAAATAAGATAAATTTGCACTAAAAAAATCATAATTATCCTTACTATGGATTAAACTTGCCTATAGCATAATAGGTTTTTGTTTTGCTTTGTGTCTTATCCTTTTGAAATGCCACTTACTGATTTTTGTTTTCAATCACTCAACACCAGGCAAATCTTGCGAGAGAACAGCTGCTTACAAACCTTGTTACAGCATTTGAAGTCACACAGTTTGACAATAGTCAGTAATGCATGTGGGACCCTGTGGAATCTTTCCGCACGAAATGCAAAAGATCAGGAGGCACTGTGGGACATGGGAGCAGTGAGCATGCTCAAAAATCTCATTCACTCAAAACACAAAATGATAGCAATGGGCAGTGCTGCAGCTCTAAGAAACCTGATGACAAATAGGCCAGCAAAATATAAGGATGCCAACATTATGTCTCCAGGATCAAGCTTACCATCTCTTCATGTTAGAAAACAAAAGGCACTGGAAGCAGAATTAGATGCTCAGCATTTATCAGAGACTTTTGACAACATAGATAATTTAAGCCCAAAAGCATCTCATCATAATAAGCAGAGACATAAGCAAAATATATATAATGAGTATGTTTTAGATTCCAGTCGACATGATGATGGGATTTGCAGATCAGAGAGTTTTAATACTGGTCATATGCCTGTACTTTCACCATGTTTAAATGCTACAGTATTGCCTGGCTCCTCTTCCTCTAGTAGAGGAAACATAGAAAACTCTCGATCTGAGAAAGACAGAAGTCTCGATAAGGATGGAGCAGTAGGTTTAAATAGCTATCATCCAGCTACAGAGAATACTGGGAACTCCTCTAAGAGAACAGGAATGCAGATCACTGCTGCAGCTCAGATTGCCAAAGTTATGGAAGAAGTAACAAGCATGCATATTCCACAAGAAGACAGAAATTCTTGTTCCACTTCTGAAATGCATTGTTTGACAGAAGACAGAAATGTCCCAAGAAGAACAGCTGCTGCCCATACTCACTCAAATACATACTTTCCTAAATCTGAGAATTCAAACAGGATATGTCCTATGCTTTATACAAAAATGGAATACAAGAGAGCTTCAAATGATAGTTTAAATAGTGTCAGCAGCAGTGATGGCTACGGTAAAAGAGGCCAAATGAAACCTTCCATTGAATCTTACTCAGAAGATGATGAAAGTAAATTTCGTAGTTATGGTCAATACCCAGCTGACTTGGCACATAAGATACATAGTGCAAATCATATGGATGACAATGATGAAGAGCTAGACACTCCTATTAATTATAGTCTTAAATATTCAGATGAACAGTTAAATTCTGGAAGGCAAAGTCCCTCTCAGAATGAAAGATGGGCAAGGCCTAAGCATATAATAGATGATGAAATAAAACAAAATGAACAAAGGCAGATAAGGAGCCAAAATGCAACTTATTCCATGTACACTGAAAGTGGAGATGATAAACACATGAAATATCAGTCACCTTTTGGACAGCAAGAGTGTGTTTCTTCTTTTAGATCAAGAGGGTCCAATGGTTCAGAGCAGAGCAGAGTAGGCCCAACTCTTGGAATGAATCAGAAAGTAAACCAGTCCTTGTGCCAGGTTGATGATTATGACAATGATAAACCAACCAACTATAGTGAACGCTACTCTGAGGAGGAACAACACAAAGAGGAAGAAGACAGACCAACCAATTATAGCATAAAGTACAATGAAGAGGAACATCATGTTGATCAGCCTATTGATTATAGTCTAAAATATTCAACAGAAGTTCCTCCCTCTTCTCAGAAGCCATCTTTTACTTTTTCAAACAGTTCATCAGTGCAAAGCACTAAAACTGACCATATTTCCTCAAGCTGTGGGAACATATCAACCCCTTCAGGTAGTTCAGAGAGACAGAATCAGCTTCACCCAAGTTCTGCCCAGAGTAGAAGCAGTCATGCTCAAAAGACTCCCTGTAAGACTCCCTCTATTAATCAGGAAACTATACAAACTTACTGTGTGGAAGATACACCAATATGTTTTTCAAGGTGTAGCTCTTTGTCATCTTTGTCATCAGCTGAAGACGAAATAGGACGTGATCAATCCACACATGTGACAGATGCTAATAACACATTACAGATAGCAGAACTAAAGGAAAACAATGGGATTCTGTCTACAGAAGGTGCAGTAAGTGAAGTTGCATCAGCATCTCAGCACATCAGAACAAAATCTAGTAGACTTCAGACTCCTAGTTTATCTCCTTCTGACTCTTCTAGACATAAAGCTGTTGAATTTTCTTCAGGTGCCAAATCTCCCTCAAAGAGTGGTGCACACACTCCTAAAAGTCCACCAGAACATTATGTGCAGGAGACTCCACTCATGTTTAGCAGATGTACTTCTGTAAGTTCCCTGGATAGTTTCGAAAGCCGTTCAATTGCTAGTTCAGTTCAAAGCGAGCCTTGCAGTGGAATGGTAAGTGGTATTATAAGTCCCAGTGATCTTCCAGACAGCCCAGGACAAACAATGCCTCCAAGCAGAAGTAAAACTCCACCCCCTGCTCAAGGAGCTCAAGTAAAGAGGGAAGTAGCTAAAGGCAAAGTACCTAATGCAGAAAAGAGAGGGTCTGGTCCTAGACAGGTAGCTATAAATGAAGCTGTTCAAAGAGTTCAGGTACTGCCAGATGCTGATACATTATTACATTTTGCCACAGAAAGTACACCGGATGGATTTTCTTGCTGTTCTAGCCTAAGTGGTCTGAGTCTTGATGAACCATTTATACAGAAAGATGTAGAGTTAAGAATAATGCCTCCTGTACATGAAAATGAACATGGAAATGAAGCAGAACCTGAACAGCCAGATGATACAAAGGATAACCAAGAGAAGAAAGCAGAGAAGCCTACTGAAGCAGAAAAAGACATTATGGATGATTCCGATGATGATGATATTGAAATATTGGAAGAATGTATTATTTCTGCAATGCCAACAAAATCTTCACGTAAAGCCAAAAAGCCTTCTCAAGCATCTGCTTCAAAAATACCTCCTCCTGTAACCAGAAAGCCAAGCCAACTGCCAGTTTACAAACTTTTGCCTTCACAAACTGGATTGCAATCCCAAAAGCATGTGAGTTTTACACCTGGAGATGATATGCCACAGGTATATTTTGTTGAGGATACACCAATAAATTTTTCAACAACTACATCTTTGAGTGACCTCACAATAGAATCACTACCAGAGTTGGCCAATGTAGAGAATGTGGGTACAAGGGCAGAGTCAGGGGAGTTTGAAAAGAGAGACACCATTCCTACAGAAGGTATAAGTACAGATGACTCTCGAAAAGCAAAAAGCTCAACTAGGACTACCCCAAGACTGGATGATGACAAAACAGAAGAGGGTGATATTCTGGCCGAATGTATTAACTCAGCTATGCCAAAAGGAAAAAGTCACAAACCTTTCAGAGTGAAGAAGATAATGGATCAAATTCAACAAGCATCTTTATCTGTAAGTAACAAAAATCAGTCAGAACGTGATAAAAACAAGCCAACATCACCAGTAAAGCCCATTCCCCAAAATAATGAATATAGAGCACGTGTAAGAAAAAACACAGAGCCTAAAAGCTATATTAATAATGAAAGAAGCTATTCAGAGAACAGAGACACAAAGAAACAGAATCTTAAAAATAATTCAAGATATTTTAATGACAAACTTCCAAATAATGAAGAGCATGTAAAAGGAAGCTTTGCATTTGATTCCCCTCATCATTACACGCCTATTGAGGGAACTCCTTATTGTTTTTCACGGAATGATTCCCTAAGTTCTTTAGATTTTGATGATGATGATGTTGACCTTTCAAGGGAGAAGGCAGAATTGCGAAAAGGAAAAGCAAAGGAAACAGGAACTGAAGACTGCACTAATACAGAACAGTCTTCAAATCAGCAACCAAGTAATAGGACACAAGTTTGTCAAAAATACCCAACAGGCAGAAGCCAACCTAAAACTTTCTCTCAGTCAACTAAAGATATTCCAGACAGAGGAGCAGCTACAGATGAGAAAATGCAGAATTTTGCTATCGAAAACACACCTGTATGTTTTTCTCGCAATTCATCTCTTAGTTCCCTCAGTGATATTGATCAAGAAAACAACAACAAAGAAAGTGAACCTGCAAAACAAACTGAGGCTCCTGATTCACAGATAGAATCAAATAGACCACAGACTTCTGGTTATGCACCTAAATCATTTCATGTTGAAGATACTCCTGTATGTTTCTCTAGAAACAGCTCTCTCAGTTCTCTTAGTATTGACTCAGAAGATGATCTGTTGCAGGAATGCATTAGTTCTGCTATGCCTAAAAAGAAAAAACCCTCAAAAGTAAAGAGTGAAAGTGAAAAAAATAATTCCAGAAATATGGGTGATATATTGGCAGAAGATTTAACACTGGATTTGAGAGAGATACAGAGGCCGGATTCAGAACATGGTTTCTCACCTGATTCAGAGAACTTTGATTGGAAAGCTATACAAGAAGGTGCAAATTCTATAGTTAGTAGCTTGCATCAAGCTGCAGCTGCTGCATCACTGACTAGACAAGCTTCATCAGACTCTGACTCTATCCTTTCATTAAAATCTGGTATTTCTCTAGGGTCACCATTTCATCTTACCCCAGACCAAGAAGAAAAGTCTTTTACTAGTAATAAAGGTCCAAGAATTCTTAAGCCAGGGGAGAAGAGTACATTGGAGTCTAAAAAAGTAGAATCTGAAAATAAGGGAATCAAAGGAGGAAAAAAAGTATATAAAAGTATAATTACAGGAAAAGCTTGCTCCAATTCAGAAGTTTCAAGCCAGTTAAAGCAACCACAGCAAACAAGTATGACTTCAATTTCACGTGGTAGGACAATGATTCATATTCCGGGAGTTCGAAATAGTTCCTCAAGTACTAGTCCTGTTTCCAAAAAAGGTCCCCCACTAAAAAATACAAACTCCAAGAGTCCCAGTGAAGGCCAAAGCTCCGTTAGTTCTCCAATAGGAGTCAAGCCATCAGTGAAACCTGAGTCAGCTCCTGTAACTAGGCAACCATCTCAACAGAGTGGATCAAGTAAAGGACCTTCTAGATCAGGATCTAGAGACTCCACTCCTTCTAGACCTCAACAGCAGCCATTAAGCAGGCCTCTGCAATCTCCAGGCCGAAACTCAATTTCCCCAGGAAGATATGGTATAAGTCCTCCCAACAAACTGTCTCAGTTGCCAAGGACATCATCTCCTAGTACAGCTTCAACTAAATCTTCGAGTTCAGGAAGAATGTTATATACAGCACCAGGCAGGCAGATGAGCCAGCAAAACCTTACAAAGCAAACTGCCTTACCTAAGAGTACCAGTGGCATTCCCAGAAGTGAGTCTGCTTCAAAAGGATTAAACCAAATTCTCAATAGTGGTGGATCAAACAAAAAAGCTGAATTATCCAGAATGTCATCCACAAAATCTAGCGGAAGTGAATCTGACAGATCTGAAAGACCTGTTCTGGTTCGTCAGTCAACTTTTATTAAAGAAGCTTCGAGTCCAACTCTAAGACAGAAATTAGAAGAGTCTGCTTCATTTGAATCTCTGTCTCCTTACAGGCCAGGCTCTCCCACTAGGTCCCAAATACAGACTCCAGTTTTAAGTCCATCTCTTCCTGATATGTCTTTATCCACTCATTTAACTGTCCAGACTAGTGGTTGGCAAAATTTACCCCCTAATCTGAGTCCTTCTGTAGAATATGATGGGAGACCAGCAAAACATCATGACATAGGTCGTTCTCATTCTGAGAGTCCATCTAGATTGCTAATCAATAGATCAGGAACATGGAAGCGTGAACATAGTAAGCATTCCTCATCGCTTCCTCGTGTAAGCACTTGGCGAAGAACTGGAAGTTCTTCCTCAATTCTGTCAGCTTCTTCAGAATCCAGTGAAAAGGCAAAAAGTGAAGATGAAAAGCAACATGGAAGTTCTGTTTCTAGACACAAACAAAGTAAAGAAAGTCAAGCACCAGCAAAAGGTACTTGGAGAAAAATAAAAGAAAATGAAATTCCTCAAATAATGAATGATCCTCAGTATTCTTCCTCAGGTGCAACAAATGACTCTGATTCCAAAACTCTAATTTATCAGATGGCACCAGCTGTCTCTAAGACAGAGGATGTGTGGGTGAGGATAGAGGACTGCCCTATTAATAATCCTCGATCTGGAAGATCCCCAACTGGAAATATTCCCCCTGTTATTGACAGTGTTTCAGAGAAAGGGAGTATGAATGATAAAGATTCTAAAGAGATTAATGAAAAACAAAATCCAGGGAATGGAAATGTTCCTGTTTGTACCATTGGTTTAGAAAATTGTCCAAACTCTTTCTTTCAGATAGACAGTCCAGACAAGAAAGGAACGGAAGCAAAACCTGTACAGAATAAACCTGTTCCTGCACCAGAAAATAATGAAAGTGCTGTTAGTGAGCGTACACCATTCAGTTCCAGTAGCTCAAGCAAACATAACTCCCTCAGTGGTACTGTTGCAGCAAGAGTGACTCCTTTCAACTACAGTCCAAGTCCCAGGAAGAGTAGCGTGGACAACAGTTCTTCTCGGCCATCACAAATACCAACGCCAATAAATAACAGCACAAAGAAACGTGACTCAAAGACTGAAAATACAGACTCCAGCGGAACTCAGAGTCCTAAACGTCATTCTGGCTCTTACCTGGTGACTTCTGTTTAAGTACATCAAAAAATAAATGCAACTGATGTATTATATACAGCAGCTATTTAGAAATTTTGTTTCAAATGAAACTTTAAAAGACTGGGTGTTGGTTTTATTTGTTGTTTTTATCTTTTGTAAATAGGTTTGATTCTTGTTAGAGGGTCCTTGTTCTGGAAGCCATATTTGATAGTATACTTTGTTTTCACTGGTAATATTTTGGAGGAATGCCTAATTGACAGCTTGGAATAAAATTGCTAATGCAATTATATTTGTACAGTATGTTTATCATATTTAATTAGCATCCCATCCCATAATCCTTTCAACATTGCTTGTCTTGAAATCATTAGCATTACAGAGAGAGATGATACAGTCATATTGCTTTATCAATTGTTTATGGATTACAGACTGACTAAACTACATCAGGGAAGAATTGGTATTATTTATGCAAAAAAGTAATTCAGTTTTAGTATTTGTGAGCTCTTCTAACACAATAATTAATCATGTGGCTGTGAAATTCACAGCACTATGGTTTCTGCTGAACAAGCTTTCCCAGCCTGCTTTTCTGCATGAATAGAACTGATGGTTCATTTTCTGAAGTAATGATTAACATTTCTGTGGTCACATAATGTGCGTAGATAGTTATAGTGTAACAATTTACACTTTCTTTGTGCTCCACAAAAAAACGGACAACTGTGTAACTGTAAAACCTTGAACAAAATTATTTTACCTGAACTAGATTTTATCTTAAAGTAAGTAGAATTTTTTTGCTATGCTGTAACTTGTTATATATTCTGGTACTTGAGGTGAGGTGGCTGCTCTTCTATTAATGAGACATGGGTGATGTCTCAACAGAGACTAAAATGAACATTTCAGAATAAATTATTACTATATGTAAATTGTATGTGTTACTTCTGCATTACATAAAAACACAGTATTTTATTTTGAGATGTTACCTTATAATGTGTTGTATAATGCACTTACACTTAAGGCCTGATCCAGCAGAATCTTGCACCTCCAATACTCACTCTTCTTTATCACTGATAAATGGCTGTTGTAGGATGCTTATAACCATTGCAGGATCAGGCCCTAGGTCTTCTGTACTATATTTGTAATTGAGACAGTTTCACACATCTCAGGTGCATAACAAGGCTAAAAGCAGGGTATTTCCAGAAGCCAAGCAGTATAATTCTTTTCACGACTGCAAGCCTGAAACAATATTGGAATTTTTTTTTTATCTTTTGTTTTATACATATTACTTTTAATTGGGGAAAATAATGTAGAATGTGGAATAGTGACTATAAGATGAAACTTTAATTCTATTTGAAATCTTAATGCATTGTTTATTTATTTTTAAAATATGATCAAGGGACAATATTGCAAAAATCCTATGACAAGAAATATGTTACTATAGTAGAAAAAGTTTTATATGGAAGCCAGTACATTTGCTGCCTCAAGCCTTTTTGATGTGAATATGGTTTGTGCTAAAACCTTTAAAAATATAGCCTGAATTTAGATGAGATTTGATTCAAGGTAGAAACACTTAGGAGAGAACATAACATTTGCCATTTTGTGCATGATTGAATGAACCATGAAATGGTATCTCAGTTTTGTTGTATCTTAACTTGACTATTCTAAAGTTAGCATTCTAAATAATTGGTAAAGCATTCTAAAGCATTCTAATAATTCAGGAAGCACTGAAATAGAGCAATTTAACTTTATGGTATCTTTAACACAGTTGCAGACTGTATCATATCTGTGGCTTTCGTACTTCATCTGATATTGAAATGAATCTATTTTTATCTTAAATTCAGCATATGTCATGCACTGTTTATGAACAGAAATGAGATACTATCAGCAGACAGAAATCAATTTAGATTAGTTTAAAAGCCAATACCAAAATATCTTTTTGGAAGAAGTGGTATCTTATTTGCTCTTTTGTTCTTTGTCTCCCATCAAATTTGCTTATAGACGTGCCATACTTCTGTATCATCTGGTGAATCTGTAAACAAACAGCACTCCTCATGTTAGCATTTAAAATATTTTCTATATAGTAGTCCTCACAAAACCTTTGATATTAATGTTATTGTCCTTTTAAAGATGAAATAGAGACAGATTATGCAATTTGTTCTAAGTCAAGACTTTGCATTGGAGTAGACTACAGAACACCATCCCTGTGTTTAAAATGCAAGAAAATCTTTCTTATAAATGATGTGATTTTTTTTTTGTGCTCAGTTTTTAACTATTAATTGAAGGTATACCACGTAATCCAGGATTGTCAGTTGACATCAGCTTTACATCTACATCCTGTTGATTTAAGAGTTTAAAGTTAAATTAAATCCATATAAAGAAATTCTGATTTCAGTTTTATAACTAAATAATTGTATGTGTATCAAACACCAGAATGTCTTTGAAAATTATAATGGCTTCTCTAGGTAGTCTTGGAGGTACTTCATGATCATTATAATTGGGAAGTTTCTCTTAATATCCTCATAACTAGCCTATATTTGTAGCAAAGATAGGTAAGATAAACTTTCCAACTATAAGGGTAGTGAAACACTAAAATATGCTTCCC
The DNA here is from genome assembly GCF_034638445.1 of Ciconia boyciana. Classification (NCBI taxonomy): domain Eukaryota; kingdom Metazoa; phylum Chordata; class Aves; order Ciconiiformes; family Ciconiidae; genus Ciconia; species Ciconia boyciana. The sequence goes on from NC_132937.1 coordinate 33,827,971, forward strand.
ATGGGAGTTGTTAAATTTTCATTATAGAAGTTTTAAGAAGAGGTTCAGCAAACATCTCTCAGGGATGAACTTTAGTATATTTCATATTGTCTGTATGCAGAGAGATGGGCTTAGGTGACCTTTTGAAATCCCTTCCAGACCTACATTTCTCTGATTCTATATCTAAAATGCTTAGTACCCATTAAGAGCCTTTTTGAATATTTAAGGGCATCCATGACGTTTGATTTATGTTAGTGATTAGGATACAAAGTTATGTTCTAAGCTTAACTATAAAAATGGATGCTGGAAATACAAAATCAGAAAAATGAAAATTACTGTAAGTAATATATTTGGTTCTTGGATTTTGTTAATGATGCCTAAGATTAATGATAGCCATATTTCGTTTATGCTGCTAAAGATTTACTCTTCTTTCTTGGTTTTATTTCTATGAAGTCACCACAGCAGGTAACAGGACATTATTTATGTCAAGGCAAAAGGAGGAAAAGCAAGGAGCTAAGGAAACCAAGACTCATTTTGCTGTTTTTCTGAGATGCACTGCCTTTATTTCTCTAGATTTTGGTAGAACTTTTGTGATTTGTATGTAGACCTTTAGTTGTCCTTACCATTTCCAGTACATATCAAACTTGTACTTGAAAATCAGTTTACACCGAAAATATATTCATAAAGCTGATTTCAGACTGACTTATAGCTTTGTCCTCTTATTGTGAAAACTGGAAACCTGACCTCCCCCCAAATTCTAATTAGTTCATCATTTTAAATGTACATTTATTTTAGTTTCTCTCTGGAAGTTACATAAGTGTGCCATAGTAAGGTTATTGCTCAATTTCTGTGAAAGCTCTTCTGACTAAATATTGCAGACTTGAAAAGGGAACTAAACTATTTATATTTTTCATGTGCAATTCTCTATCAGAGTATTGCCCCCTGTGAAAGCTTAAAGATAATTCTCAAAACTCTTTGTCAGAGATGCCAGCTTAGATGCCAGGATTTCCTGACATGACTGGAATATTGTTTCAAGCAAGACTTGGCTTCAGAATACAAATATAGTTTATACTGTATTCTTCAATGTGGACTATCATCTCTGATGGCTTTGGGGAAGTTAATTGTTGTGTCTTGGGCAAAGGGGAGAAAAGGAAATTGATAATTTTAGAGACTGTCAGCCATACTTCTCCAGGGATATACTTTCATATCTTCCCCAATAAACTGCATAAGCTGCATAGGAAGGAGAATAACATTTGTCTGCAAATTAATGAGATTTTATTTTGAAAGTATACCAATAGGCCATGAAACTGAAAAACTTATGTATGGTAATATGACAGCTGAATTCTTTGATCTTCACTTCAGAATATTTCCTAGCTGTCCGTCCGTCCTGCCCCCCCAGTCAGAGGTAAGAGAAATGGGGATTACCAAGAAGATAATGAGCAGTTTATTAATAGGTGTCTTCATTCTTTTTTAAGGGTAAAGACTGCATGTTATTTCTGAACTGAAGTAACAGCTTGCACTGTTGAAAGGAGGAGTTTCCTTCTCCCTTCCCATACTCCTGGCTGCTCCTGCAGTTTGGCACTCATCCGACCCTTCAGTGGGCCAATTCAACTCTTACCTGGCAGAATTGGCAGGGGAATAAGATTAGTGCTGCTTTAGTGGGTTGAATCGGATCAGTGCAGGGTCAGGCAAGTGCCGCCTGAGCCAGCAGAAAGGAGAAGATTGCAAACGGCTAGGACTGGTGGGAGGAGAGGGTGGGATAGCTTCCATTATGGGTGGTGAGTGTTCTATTGGATCAAAGCATTACATGAAATTTTAAACTGGTATGCCAAGTTTCAGAACTGTTCTTCACCCTTTTTGAGACAGCAAAAACAAATTAAAGTTTTGGACTCTTAACTGTTGTTCACTCTGAACTGCCTAATAGCCCCAAGCACTTTGCATTTAAACATATTATGTTCCAGACAAGTCTTTATCCTGGAAACTCTGACAAGTTTCTGCAGAAGTATTCTGTTAGTCTATAGTTTGTGTTCATAGAAAATAAATTTTCCTTCATCAAAACTTTCCAAAGAACCAATTTTTCTACCATATATAAACTTCTGGATGAAAAATTTTAAATTTGGAATATTGCATCCAATAAAAATATTTACTGCAACTAGTTGTTTTCTCAAAGAGGCTTGAAGGGGGGAAAATATATCCCTTCCCTAATGAAGACAGTACTACTTGTAGGGATGATTTGGAAAAAGTTTAGGTGAACTCTTAGAAGCTCTTGTATTCTCTTTTTACTAGATGCCTCCCAAACTTTTTTCTCACCTAGCTCTCATTAAATAATATGAACAGCCGTAAGAGTGTCTCTAAAATCCCATGTAGACTTCCACCTAAACATAAACTCATATACTTACTGTAATGTCTTGCAGTCTCACCCACCTGACAGCTTTGTTCTTGATGAGATGTGTGATCTAGATAAAGCTGTGAATTAGAAGTGAATTGTCAGTCAATAAGCAGCCTGACTTCCTCCACATGCTTACAACTTTGAGGACTTTCTTGATACCAAATCACCCAAATATGTTCACTCTTTGCTTCCACAGCCATCTCCTTTGCACTTTTAAGTATAACAAGAAAAAATGCTTATGCTTTTTTAATTTCAAATCACATTAGAAACTTCATCCCTGCTTCATAGTTTCCTGTATGCAGAATAACAGATTGTATCTGTAAATGTGTTTATAGAGAATGTTAATGTAGTTAAGGTTGAGGTTTTGGTCAAAGTGGTAAGTTGGTTGGTTATGTGTTGTGTTTGGTTACATATTGGAAGTGCAAGGGAATTTGGTGTGGGGTTGAAGAGCTTAAGAGTTTACAACAGTACTGTAGGTGTCTGAATGAATTGGTAATGTCCAGATGAATATAAGGTGTGTTTTTAATACCTAGGTTTTTTGCTGTCAACTTTCAGTCTACCAGATGTGCTGTTTACTTATTGGAAGACTGGGTAATGCTTCCCTAGCAAAGTTTTGCAAGTGATCTATTTCTCATGAAATTTCCAAACAGTTCTGGGTTTATATATTTATGAATTTCTGTCACTTCAAGATTTGAGGAAACTCTTCTAATTTTGCTGTTTGTGCAAGCATCCTTTGCCTGAGTGGCTGTGGAATTGAAATTATTATGAAGATTTAGAGGGAGCTTGTCCACTCAGTGAAATGCACTTCTGTCCAGAGTACAAGCCGAAGACCTATGTACAAACTGAATATCTCTTATGCCCTACTTTTTGGTGGGATTTAAGATGCATAAAGCTTGTGCTGTTTCTCTGCAAAGAATTAAATCATCATCCTCTGAGTTTGGATGCATTTTCCCACCTGTAAATGTTTTTTCTCTTTAACAACTCGGCCCACAATTCTTTCCTTTGGTTTTGTTGTTTGCTTCTGCCTGAGATGCATTACTGTTTATATCCTAACTCTAATTAATTCTTCTTTCAGCTATTATAATGTATTTTGTTTCACAGTATACTAATTCTGAATTTAGTCTTGCTATGCATAACTTATTTATTACTTGCAGTGTTATATACAATTTGCTCTTGATTGCACATTGTCATTCTTTTCTTGGCTACTACTAGAAGTTACGTGTCGTTTTGCTGTATTAAAATACAATTTAATTTAAAAGGAAGTTGCTGTTAAGGTACTTAGGCAATGATAGAGCGTATCAGAACTAATGTCTTAAAAACCCATTACGTTTCATTTTGGTGGTAGTCACATGTTTCATATAAACAAAAAGTGGAAAAAAGACATAGAGAGACATAGAATTCACCAGTAGAGCTCTCTGTTCTCTTGCATGTTTCATTTTAAAATGAACTAACATAATAAAATCTAGTTCCAACATGATGTAAGTCCATAATCTCTCTCCGTTATTTACAAGAGGTTCACAAGAGATCTTATTTCATTATGACTTTTAAGCACAGTAGAGACTCAGTTAACTCCGAAGTCTTTCTTTTACATATTGAATGCAATTCTTTAGTCCCTAATTAGAGACTATTAAGGGACCTAGATTAGTTGAATTCCCAACACACACACACACAAACATATTTATATACACATGCATATTTTGCACTTTTGTTTACTTTAGGCTTTGACATATAGTTAGAAGCATTTAAATGAAAAAAAGATGCAGTTAGTAAGATCCTATGTTTTCTAATACATGTAACTGTTCATAGTTTAGAAGATGAATTGTGATTTCAGGATTAATAAGTTTGGTTGACTGATTAGCTGGTACTTTATTTTTGAAGTGTTCTAGAGAAAAATTAACTTTTTAATACTGATATATATAATAAAGGAAATTCCCTTACTAGTAATTTTTAAAAAGCTAGATTACATTTCATAGCCAGAATATAGAAAAGGCATTATTGCTATCGCCTGCTGTTTAAAGTCAATAAGGATTAAAAAACCTAGGAGATTTTGACTGATTACATTTAATACAAATTAGCTTATGGCTAATTCTGTCCCTTCTCCTAACAATCCTCTGTATAAAATAGCATATTTTGGGGGGTGGGAGGGGGGAGGGCAGTTTGGATATATAATAAACAGAATTCAGATTTGCTTGTTCATCTCATCTAGATTGTTACTAAGGTCTGTGTTGGCAGATACTTTATATGGAAGTAGCTACAGAAGAGCAAAAAGGTAGATCAAGCCATAATATGAATGGCTAGAAACTTCCCATTTTTTATATGGTTTTTGTTTGGGTTTTTTTTTTTAATTGGGTGATGAGAGTTGTCACCTTTTTTCTTAGAATAATTGTGATAGATTATTTGACGCTTTTAAGTGTTTAAAGTAATTTGGAAGCTTTTCAGAGAGAAATCCCCTAGCTTAAGTGAATGCTATGAGTTCAGTGCAAATACTGTATTATTGTGTCACATATACATGTGGATGATTGATGGTTCCTTTTGGTCTTGCAAAAGGAACCTTCCTTTTGGTCTTCCTTGATGGTCTTGCAAACTGACTTTACACAGTTGTGATTTTTATACAGTTGTCAACTGTTCTACAAGGCAAAAATGGAAGGCCAAAGGACGATTGGGTGTAAAACTGAAACCTATACTTTTTTCCCAGTCATGTATTCTTTTAAATAGCAAGGAATTAGAGATGGGTAGAAAACCCCATTTTTTTTTTATTTGCATTGTGCCAATTCTGTTGCCAGCTAAACAGGGATTTGGATAGAGTCTGTTGACAGTGTGGTCCATGCTAGTCTCCTCCATATGTCAGTGAAATAGTGTATACAGTGTCTGCTGTATTTTCTAAATCACTCCAGGTAAGTCAAGGCTTGGGTCTAGGTAACATACTCCAAAAAGCTTTTAGTTCTGAATAGAATACAAGTCGGGAGGACTGTTTCAAGGCAACTATGTGATTGTCTGCTGCTGTTATTGTGCAGCACTTACACAGACTGAAACAAGTAAGCCTAATACAGCTTTAGAAATCTTGGGAATGTTTATGCCTTTTTAAGGATGCATGTGCTATTGTCCTGGTTTCGGCTGGGATAGAGTTAATTTTCTTCCTAGTAGCTGGTATAGTGCTGTGTTTTGGATTTTAGTATGAGAATAATATTGATAACACGCTGATGTTTTGGCTGTTGCTAAGCGGTGTTTACACTAGTCAAGGACTTTTCAGCTTCCCATGCTCTGCCAGGCTCACAAGAAACTGGGAGGGGGCACAGCCAGGATAGTTGATCCAAACTGACCAAAGGGCTATTCCATACCATATGATGTCATGCCCAGTATATAAACTGGGGGGAGTTGGCCGGGGGGTAGCAGTCACTGCTCGGGGACTGGCTGGGTGTCGGTCGGTAGGTGGTGAGAGGTTGTATCACTGTGTGGTTTTTTTTTCCCCTGGGTTTTGTTCCTCTCTCTCTCTTGTTGTTTTCCTTCTCATTACAATTTATTATTATTACTATTCTTTTGTTCCAATTATTAAACTGTTCTTATCTCAACCCACAAGATTTTTTACTTTTGCTCTTCCGATTCTCTCCCCCATCCCACCAGGGGGGAGTGAGCGAGCGGCTGTGTGGTGCTTAGTTGCCGGCTGGGGCTAAACCACGACAGCTATCAATATTGTTTATAGGACTCTACCATACAGATGTACAGAACTGACTTTTCTGCTGATTAATAGAGTAAGTTGTGTAGTTGTGGTCTCATGAATTGTAGAAGTAGGCATGAGGTAGTGCTTCTCCAGATACCCCTAATGTAAAAGATGGGATTTTGGTTTGTTAAGATAGAAAGAACTGGAATAGTCTATGGACTTAAAATAATCACTTCTTTCGGGAAAGTGATGTACACGGTATTTTAAATGTGGAATATACCAAGAATAATTTTATGGTTCGTTCTGCATATTGAAGTTTCATGGTATATAAATATCCATTTTGTCAATCTAAATGAAGGACAGCATTCTTTTCTCTTTTCTCTATGCTGTTCAAATTTCTCTCAGACAGACCTAGTTTACACCTGTCTACACTTCCATCTTAGTGTCATATATCATGCATTGTGTTTCCATTTTGAACAGTTTCTTTCATTTCCAGCCCCTATATTTTATTTTAAAAGATATTTTGTGAATCCTTGCTTATAAAAATTGTGGAGAAAATCCTTCTCAGCTTACCCCCTTCCCTTCAGTGTCTATTGAATCTACCAAGATTTTACCTTGCATCACTGTTGTATTGTATCTGCAGTCCACTACAGAGGTGTTGCACCAATCTAGCTAAAAATATTCCTCCTCTGAATGACTTCACTCATACAATTTTTATATAGGCATTTCTAGCATGTGTAGACTATGCAGTGTAACATCAGGTTAAAGAAAACTGAACAGCTAAGCTAGGTCTGAATGAGCTGGTATCTGTATATGACACACTCCGTAATACACAGGTATCAGCTCAATTCACCTGCATTTGCTTGGGCTGCCACTTCCAATTAGGGAAGTTGAATTTATCTTGGGTGAAATGTACCAGCCTGTATCACAACCACTGTTGAATTTCTGCTTCATAATTTTACATGCTCTTGATTTTTTTTATATATATACACACACATACATATGAGCAAGTGAGAGTTCTTTCCCAGATGCCATTAACAGTAATAAAATAGGGTTTGGCTGAGAATATCTGACTTGCTGCTGACAGTGTGTGCACGGTCACATGTAAAACGACGCCAGTCAGTATGCTTGTCTGGCTGAGCCCTGTGCATGATCACTGCAGTCTGTCGTATCTTCTTATGTCTTCTTATTACATCTTTTCTTAACTATCTCTCTGTGTAATCTCACTCTCTATCACATGTGTATGTGCACTGCAAGAACTAATTGCCTGCTGCTGGTGAGACCTGTGTGTATGTGAGTGAAATTTGGTGCCAGCTACCGGAGTCAGACCAAGGGTGTGAGTGCTCCTGGACTGTGGTGTCAGCTACTGGAGCGAGTGGGGTTTCAGCATCAGCTACTGGAGCAAGTGAAGGTCTCTTGCCTCCAGCCACTGGAGTGGGAACAGCGTGTGTCCCAAAAAACAGCTACTGGGGGAAATTTGCATGACTGAGGCGAGTGAGGGGCTCAGTGCCAGCGACTGGAGCAGGACTGTGGGTCACAACCTGTGTGCCTGGTGCCAGCTGCTGGGGGGGGCGAGTGTCTGTGTCTTACCCAGTCCTGGTGTGAGTGGGGTATGCATGTGTATTCACTAGCAAACTTCAAGCTGGACTAGCCAGCGAGTGGGGCGGGGGCTCAGGGCCGGGCTGGGGTATCAGGTGGGCAGGAGGTCTGTGCTGGTATGCCCAGGGGGACATGTGGAGTGCATGAGGGACAAGTGTGTGAGTGCATGCATGTTTGATAGCAAGCATCAAGCTGGACTAGCTAGCAAGTAGGAGACCCATGAAGCAGGTTAGAGTACCTGGGATCTGGGCAGGGGTACCGGGTGAATAGAGGGGCCATGCCAGTACTTGAGGGATCTGTGAATGTGTGTGTGCTTGTGAATCTAGAGAGTGTCATGGTGTTGTGTGTGTGCTTTTGCTAGTGACCTTCTACCTCTACCAGTTGAAGAGGAGGAAGGCGACTTGGCTGTCTGTGTTTATGTTTTATGCTGAGTCCTATACGTAGCTGCTGTTGAAGGCAGTGCCTTGTCTGTGGCAGTCTGCGTGACTGGCTGTGTCAGCATCCTCTGTGTGTGTGTGTGTGTGTGTATGTCTCTGGGGTACATGCTCAGCTTTGCTACTGGTTGAACCTGCAAACAGGAAAGCAGCAGCTGTGTCCTTCACCCTGGGCAGAGACCCCGGGTCCCCAGGCACACCAGGCTGGGCTCCAGCAGCCAGGCAGGAAGGAGTCCTGGGCCAGAGTGGCTGGAGGAGGTGGTCATGCTCCTAACATCACTTAACACACTTCGTCTTTATATTACTTTAAAATGTTCAGGAACTGTCAGATTTTGATTGTTCAGTTATTGAATTTCTGATGTCAGGGACAGTAGATATTTTGAAAATGCATGCAGCTATAACATGCCTGAGCTAGTGTGTTTTGTGACCTACTTATGTCTCTGAATTCTTCAGGCTAGAAATATGCAGAATTCAAGTTTGAAATAAATAAATTTCTTATGACACTAGAACAAATGTGGTGACTGAATGCCATATACTCAATGCAGTCATTCTATAATGATGATGGGGATTAAACTGACATGTTTGTACCTAATGCTTCATTTTAGGCATGTTAGTTTTAAGATATTGTGGAATTTTTTCCACACGGATGCAACACCGTGGTAGAGGCAGTGATGGCTTGAGTCCTCTCAACCAACAGTCCATGAGCACCAAAGGTTAAAACTCGGATCTGTACCATCTCTTAGTACATACCCTAAGCATGCATCTATACCTACCACTGCTGGGCATGCACAACATGGCTGGTCCAGGTGCAGTATTCCCATCTGAACAACATTGCGTATACCACCTGCTTCCTGCAAGGGCAGAAGGGACTAGCATCCGGGCTGGGCTCAGGCTGCCCAAGCAGAGCATTGTTGCTGAACTCCAGGCGGAGCTGTATAGGGGCCATACTGTCATATCCCTGGCTGCAGCTCATTCTCTGACTCAGCATCCCAGGTCTGGCATAGATGTAGGCTTGAAAACCCAGGTTTCAGAGATGCCTGGCACTGTCAGGGATGAACTTCACCTCCATTGTGCAATTTGCAGGTTTGTGACCCAAGAAGTTGGCTATGGCTTAAGATGGTGCACTGTAATTATAGTACATGTTTTTACTTGGGAAAATTGCCATCTGAAAAATCCCCAGCATATAACAATGAGTGGCCATTTGTCATTTTATTTCTTCTGCCTTAAAGTAATTTAAGGGATAGGGGGGAATGGCGACAAGTTCCTGCCTGGCGCAGCAGGTGCATCTCCTCCGTGACTACCTCACCTTCCCAGGTGCCCTTGCATAATAGGTACGAGGCTCTGCAAGTGGAACTGAACAATGATGAGGATAATGGTTCATCTAGCTTGGAGGTATCACCGAGGTTAAGTCAACCTATGCCCTGCATCAAAACGACTTCCATAAAGAAAAAAAGATGGGTCATTGTCATAGGAGACTCTCTGCTGAGGGGAATAGAAGGCCCAATATGCAGGCTGGACCCACTTCTTAGGGAAGTCTGCTGCCTCCCTGGGGCCCGGGTTAAAGATGTGAAGATAAAGCTTCCTACCCTGGTACAGCCCTCAGATTATTATCCATTATTGACTTTTCAGGTAGGCAGCGATGAAGTTGCAACAAGAAGTCCAAGGGCAATCAAGAGAGACTTCAGGGCCTTGGGACGACTGCTTAAGGGATCAGGAGCACAAGTAGTGTTTTCCTCTATCCTTCCAGTTGCAGGGAATGATGTTGGAAGAAACAGGAAGAGCCAGCTGATCAATACCTGGCTCTGAGCCTGGTGTCACTGGCAGAATTTTGGGGTTTTTGATCATGGGTCGGTTTACACGATATCAGGCCTGCTGGTGACAGACGGGGTACACCTGTCTCAAAGGGGGAAAAGGATCTTTGTGCAAGAGTTAGCAGGGCTCATTGAAAGAGATTTAAACTAGATTTGAAGGGGGAAAGGGATAAAACCAGGCTCACTAGTGATAAGCCTGGGGGCAGCATGCCAATGTTTGAGGGACGGTGTGCTAGCGAGGTCCTTCAGTCTGCCATCTCAATGAAGGTAGGGGTTGGAGATCCACGTGGCAGCAAAGACACAAGGGTTATTGATGTGTTAGAAACCATGGAAGCACCTGAGAATGGTCACGTAGGAATTGGGGCTTCTCCCCCAAAAAAGGTGATGGGATCAATAGCCCAACTGAAGTGCATCTACACCAATGTGCGCAGCATGGGCAACAAACAGGAGGAGCTGGAAGCCATTGTGCAGCTGGAAAACTATGATATAGTTGCCATCACGGAAACACGGTGGGATGGCTCGCACAACTGGAGTGCTGAAATGGATGGCTATAAGCTCTGCATGGGGTAGCCCTGCATGTTAGGGAGTGTTTTGACTGTCTAGAGCTTGACGATGGTGATGAAAGGGTCGAGTGTTTATGGGTAAGAATCAGGGGAAAGGCCAACAAGGCAGATATCATGGTGGGAGTCTGTTATAGACCACCCAACCAGGATGAAGAGGCAGATGAAATATTCTATAAGCAGCTGGGAGAAGTCTCACATTCACTAGCCCTTGTTCTCATGGGGGACTTCAACTTACCAGATGTCTGCTGGAAATACAATACAGTGGAGAGAAAACAGTCCAGGACGTTCCTGGAGTGCATGGAAGATAACTTCCTGACACAGCTGGTGAGTGAGCCAACTAGGGAAGGGGCCCTGCTGGACCCGTTATTTGTGAACAGAGAATGACTTGTGGGTGATGTGATGGTTGGAGGCTGTCTTGGGCACAGCGATCATGATATGAATGATATGATAGAGTTTTTGATTTTTGGAGAAGTAAGGAGGGGGGTTAGCAGAACTGCTACCTTGGACATCTGGAGGGCAGACTTTGGCCTGTTTAGGGGCCTGGTTGACAGAGTCCCCTGGGAGGCAGTCCTGAAGGGCAAAGGAGTCCAGGAAGGCTGGACATTCTTCAAGAAGGAAATCTTAAAGGTGCAGGAGCAGGCCATCCCCATGTGCCAAAAGACAAGCCGGCAAGGAAGAAGACTGGCCTGGCTGAGCAGAGAGATTTGGCTGGAACTCAGAAGGACTACAAGGATGTCGTGAGGCTATGCAGGGAGAAAGTTAGAAGGGCCAAAGCCCAACTAGAACTTAATCTGGCTACTGCCGTAAAAGACAATAAAAAATATTTCTCTAAATACATTGACAACAAAAGGAGGGCTAAGGAGAATCTCCAGCCTCTATTAGATGGGGGAGGGAACATAGTGACAAAGGATGAGGAAAAGGCTGAGGTACTTAATGCCTTCTTTGCCTCAGTCTTTAATAGTAAGACCAGTTGTTCTCCAGGTACCCAGCCCCCTGAGCTGGAAGACAGGGATGGGGAGCAGAATGAAGCCCCATAATCCCAGGGGAAATGGTTAGCAACCTGCTACACCACTTAGACACACACAAGTCTATGGGGCCGGATGGGATCCACCCAAGGGCACTGAGGGAGCTGGCGGAAGTGCTCACCAAGTTGCTTTCAATCATTTACCAGCAGTCCTGGATAACCAGGGAGGTCCCAGTTGACTGGAGGTTAGCAAATGTGATGCACATCTACAGGAAGGGCCGGAAGGAGGATCCAGGGAACTACAGGCCTGTCAGCCTGACCTCAGTGTCGGGGAAGCTGATGGAGCAGATCATCTTGAGTGCCATCACGTGGCACGTACAGGACAACCAGGTGATCAGGCCCAGTCAGCATGGGTTTATGAAAGGCAGGTCCTGCTTGACTAACCTGGTTTCCTTCTATGACAAGGTGACCCACTTAGTGAATGAGGGAAAGGCTGTGGATGTTGTTTACCTGGACTTTAGTAAAGCCTTTGACACTTTCCCACAGCATTCTCCTGGAGAAACTGGCTGCTCATGGCTTGGACAGGTGTACTCTTCGCTGGGTAAAAAAACCTGTCTGGCTGGCCAGGCCCAAAGAGTTGTGGTGAATGGAGTTAAATCCAGTTGGCAGCTGGTCACAAGTGGTGTTCCCTAGGGCTCTGTGTTGGGGCCAGTCCTGTTTAATATCTTTATCAATTATCTGGACGAAGGGATAGAGTGCACCCTCAGTAAGTTTGCAGACGACACCAAGTTGTGTGGGAGTATTGATCTGCTTGAGGGTAGGAAGGCTCTACAGAGGGATCTGGACAGGCTGGATCAATGGGCTGGGGCCAATTGTATGAGGTTCATCAAAGCTAAGTGCCGGGTCCTGCACTTGGGTCACAACAACCCCATGCAATGCTACAGGCTTGGGGAAGAGTGGATGGAAAGCTGCCTGGCAGAAAAGGACCTGGGGGTGTTGGTCGACAGCCGGCTGAATATGAGCCAGCAGTGTGCCCAGGTGGCCAAAAAGGACAATAGCATCCTGGCTTGTATCAAAAATAGTGTGGCCAGCAGGACTAGGGAAGTGATTGTCCCCCTGTACTCGGCACTGGTGAGGCCGCACCTCAAATACTGTGTTTGGTTTTGGGCCCCTCACTACAAGAAAGACATTGAGGTGCTGGAGCATGTCCAGAGAAGGGCAACGAAGCTGGTGAAGGGTCTAGAGCAGAAGTCTTATGAGGAGCAGCTGAGGGAACTGGGGTTGTTTAGCCTGGAGAAAAGGAGGCTGAGGGGAGACCTTATCGCTCTCTACAACTACCTGAAAGGAGGTTGCAGCGAGGTGGGTGTTGGTCTCTTCTCCCAGGTAACAAGTGATAGGACAAGAGGAAATGGCCTCAAGTTGTGCCAGGGGAGGTTTAGATTGGATATTAGGAAAAATTTCTTCACCGAAAGGGTTATGGAGCATTGGAACAGGCTGCCCAGGGAAGTGGTTGAGTCGCCATCCCTGGAGGTATTTAAAAGATGTGTAGATGTGGCGCTTAGGGACATGGTTTAGTGGTGGACTTGGTAGTGTTAGGTTAATGGTTGGACTCGATGATCTTAAGGGTCTTTTCCAACCTAAACAATTCTATGATTCTATGATTCTGTGAAATACTTCCAACACAAGACATTATTTAACAAAAATGAAATGTACTGTTGCCATGTTTCCTGTTTTGCTTTTTGAAAAATGACAATTTTCTCTCCATGAAAATGTACAGTGTTACTCATAAAACAACCCTGCCAACCTGCTGATTGTTTCTGTCACTCTTCCATGACTATTTAGAGTGACCAAAGTTTTTTAGATTTCTAAAGTTTCTCCTAAAGAAAAAGTGATTCAGAGACAGTTAAAGAAAATTCATGTATGGACTTTACTAGTCCATGGGTTTGATGGATGGACTATTTGATGGATAAGGAATTGGCTGGATGGACGCATCCAAAGTGTTGCGGTCAATGGCTCAGTGTCCAAATGGAGATCAATATCAAGTGGTGTCCCTCAGGGGTCTGTACTGGGACCGGTACTGTTCAATATCTTCATCAGTGACATAGACAGTGGGATTGAATGCACCCTCAGCAAGTTTGTGGATGACACCAAGCTGAGTTGTGTGGTTGACATGCCTGAGGGAAGGGGTGCCATCCAGAGGGACCTTGACAGGCTTGGGAGGTGGGCCCATGCAAACCTCATGAAGTTCAACAAGGCCAAGTGCAAGGTCCTGCTCCTGGATTGGGGCAACCTCCAGTATCAGTACAGACTGGGGGATGAATGGATTGGGAGCAGCCCTGCAGAGAAGGACTTGGGGATATTGGTAGATGAAAAACAGGACATGAGCTGGCAATGTGCACTTGCAGCCCAGAAAGCCGATCGTGTCCTGGGCTGCATATAAATGAAGTGTGGCCAGCAGGTTGAGGGAGGTGATTCTCCCCCTCCACTCCACTGTCGTGAGACCCCACCTGGAATACTGCGTCCAGCTCTGAGGCCCCCAGCACAAGAAAGACATGGACTTGTTAGAGCAGGTTCAGAGGAGGGCCACAAAAGTGATCAGAGGGCTGGAAGACCTCTCCTATGAGGAAAGGCTGAGAGATTTGGGGTTGTTCAGCCTGGAGAAGAGAAGGCTCCGGGGACACCTTCTTGCAGCCTTTCAATACTTAAAGGGGGCTTATAAGAAAGATGGGGACAGACTTTTTAATAGGGCCTGTAGTGACAGGACAAGGGGTAACAATTTTAACTAAACTAAAACACTGTAGATTTAGATTGGACATAAGGAAGAAAGTCTTTACGTTGAGTGTGGTGAGGCACTGGAACAGGTTGCCCAGAGAAATTGTGGATGCCCCATCCCTGGAAGTGTTCATGTCAGGTTGGATGGGGCTTTGAGCAACCTGATCTAGTGAAAGATGTCCCTGCCCATGGCAGAGAAGTTGGACTAGATGATCTTTAAAGGTCCCTACCAACCCAAACCATTCTATGATTCTCTGAATTATGACAAGTCTTTTATTTTAACTGCCTAGATTTTTTTTAAAGGACACTTTCAACTAGTTAAAGTGCTGGTATCATGTCTGAAGAAAGGAATTTCTAGATCATACAGGATGTCTATTATCAGAAGGAATACATGGACACACTGACATGCCTCTAGTCTTTGGAAATCTTATCAGTTGTGACTGTCAATACAGGAACAGCAAAAACTTTATGTTTTCTTATATTTGACCTTCAGTTATTTACATTTTCATAAGAAGTATTTTCTTACCAGATTTTTTTTTTTTAATATACAATTCTGACCTTGCCTACAGGTCTGAAATTGGTTTGTACTTACCCAGAATGGCTACATTTTACACAGTTGGTGTCTTTAAACATTACATCATGCCTCTGTTTTAAAGATGTTCTGGGCTATGAATCACAAGTTTTTCTGTCTGCACTAGAGACACGTGCAGGACAGGTAATATCTCACAAGTAACTAGCTCTAAGCTGAAAAGAAATATTTTATTTTCAATCATTTTCTCAGTAATTAAAATTCTGAGAGTTTTTTCTCTCACAGCCTTATCCATGAGAACTTAGAAATGAGGACTGCAAAGTTTACCTCAGCCTATCTTGAAGTTCATCTTTGTTATAGAATTAATTCAGCTTTATGATCAGACTTTGCTCTTAAAGCAATGCTCGTTAACACCCCAAACCATTGTTTATACTGTTTTCTACCTGAACTGGCTGGTTCCCCTGGGAATTAAGGCCTACATGCTGTTCCCACGCGTACTGATGATCCTGTAATGAGACCATCACTAAATCATTTAAATGCTAACAGTTGCCGACTGTTTTTCCCAAAATCTCAGAAAATCGAAAAAGTCCTCCTATAGCTTATTCTGAAGGAAAGTCCAAGATCAGCTTCATGTTAAGAATCAGAGTGTATGACCTGAGAGATCACAGACCCCCATAGAGGTGAATGCACCAGTTATATTTTGCACAATATTTTCACAGAAATTAATACACAGTATTTCAAGGCAAAATTCTCTATTCAGCTTGCCAACAGGGCTTTCAGAGAGAAACCTTGGCCACATTTTGCGCTTCAAGAGCGCTCACCTGCAGGGAGGATAAGCTTCAGGACTGGCCTCAGCAGCACCCATTTATCCCATGTGCCTGCACTTGTGCCACATAACCAGCATTGGACAGATACATTTGCCAGAGGACTCTCTGGGAGCAGATGGAATTTGTAAGCAACATGAAGCCATCACTTGGCTATGATGTCTATCAAAGTTATCAGTTCTCACCTAAGCGCTGTAATTCCCAGAACTCAGCCTTTGGTTCTAGTGAGCTGGGACAGAAAAAAATATTTGAGATGGCCATTGTGGGAAAATAACAGAATATTGGCAAGGAAGATTGTAAACACGCTCAAGTGACTTGCAGCTGGGGTGTAGAAAAACACATATATCATACTAATTGTTGTTTAGTCTTGTGTGTTTGACAAGTAGAACATCTGTGTTTAGGTAACATAGGCCTCTGATAGACTTAGAGGCACCCTATTGAACATGCTTGAGATTCCTGCCCTGCTGTGGGAAAGATCAAAGCACAGTGGTAAACTATGCCTGTGCAAATCCTTGATATACAGGCAAAAACAGCAGGTTCAGCAATCCTCCAGCATGGACTGAGCTCTGCAGTGCCTGCATCCCTGCTTGTATGCCTCTGCCCAGGTACTGCTTCGGGGATCCCCTGTTTGGCGAGGTAACGAAAATAAATTTACTCTTTGCATTTCATCCGTGGTTTTGTGGTTGTTCCTGCGTCCTGCCTGTGCTGGCCCACACATTTGGCATAGTCGGCAGGATCCAGGAACAGCTATGCCATGGCCAGCAAAAAAGTCGGGGACTGGGGAGGCCACAATGGTGACTCCCCATATTCCGGGATGGCCCAGTACTGAGCGCTGGACCCCTGTGGCCACTTTCCTGGCTACATGGGCTCCACCGGAAGCACGGCTTGAAATAGATGATGAGGCGATGGTTACCCCACAGACAATTGAAATGGCTATGCATGGATTGCCATGGAAAGTGGCATCGGAGTCTTCTCGCAAGTTAGCAGGGAGATTGGGATGGTTATTAGTTACCGGTCTTAGAGCTCTTGATTGTGAAGTTGTTGCATTACAGAGTAAAATGAGACAATTGGAAATGGAAGTCAGGACTTTACAAGATGCAAAGGCGATCATGCAAGTAATTGCTACTCAAACAGAGTGGTGCCATGGGCTGCAAGATACTGTAGAATGGTTGATAGCGCATATTGCTAATAAACGGCGGGGGGGGGGGAGTGAGCGAGCGGCTGTGTGCTGCTTAGTTGCCGGCCGGGGTTAAACCACAACAGTCCTTTTTGGCGCCCAACGTGGGACATGAAGGGTTCAAGATAACGACAGATTTGATTGGAATGTGCTAGATGGAATTTATAGCTGTTATTGCTGTTTAGCTATTAATCGGCAGGCTTCTGTGGTTGCCATGGGGCTTGCTTGCTTTACTGTATGTTAGAGTCTAGTGCTCATTAGTGGCTGCTTTTTGCTTTCACTGCTTGCTGTACTGCTGTACTGCTTGGCATCTTACTGCTTGGCATCTTACTCTGCTGTGCCTGGAAACATTTTGTTAACAGCAATAGCTCATGCATTGATTACAGGATTCAATCCGGACAGGGTAGCAGTAACGAGATGTATCAAAATGCAGCTTTTGAGAAGACCGCCTGCCTCACTAAAACCCTTAATTATACCAGCAGTCACAAATGCTACGGGTAATGTAGGCACCCTAGAAATACCTTGAGGGAAATTGGGGCTGTAACTTCGGGACCATCTGTGCGGGTGGTGAATAAAGGAAAGCCGGCAAAACCAAAAAGAGTTACATCATGGGTGACGAGGAAACAAATGTGGAATGTTCTTGTACAAGCCGCTGTCCCACGATCAGAAATAAATGGGATTACAACATCAGAAATGTTTCGCTGATGGCAAAAGTTAGCACCTACGCAAAAAAGCTGACTGCTCCTGGCCCCACCACCAACTCCGCGCCCACCCTCCACCCCCGCCTGCCACCTCAAGGCAAGGCACTACCTGGCAAATGCCAAAACAGCAGAAATGAAGGTTTGGCAGGTCCCCCAAAATTGCCGCCACTGTAGCCTCTTACCGTGAGGGGGACCAACGGCCCTGTGTTCCTTTAACTATAAAGTGGCATTCTGGGGGGATTTTACATGTGTTAGCTCTGCTGGATACTGGAGCTGAGGTTACTGTATTACATAGTAATATTAATAACAAAGAAGCCACATCACAGATCTGTGGTTTGGGGGGAAATCCGACCCCTGCCCTCCGAGCTAAGGTTACCTTAACAACAGGAAATGCCACTCCATTTACCACGACAGTGTTAATTGCCCCAATTAAAGAATATATCTTGGGTATTGATGTGTTGGCAGGATGAACAGTTGAAACTTTAAATGGTCGCTTCTGCTTCGGGACTTTGCAAGTGGGATTTGCTATTCGATCTATAACTGTTTTGCATGGATTCCCCAAGTGGGATCCTGTTGTGCTGCTCGTGCCTGCCAAGGTGGTAACTGTAAAACAATATCATATTCCGAGGGGGAGGAGGAAATTACTCAAACCATTCAGGCACTTCAACAAGTGGGAATTGTTAAGGAAACCATGACTGCTTTTAATAATCCTATTTGGCCTATTCGAAAACCAGATGGCACTTGGAGAATGACTGTAGATTATAGAGAATTGAATAAAGTCACACCCCCCCCACTTGCAGTTATAGTACCAGACGTGGTTACTCTTATAGAAAAAATCAGCAAAAAATGTACAGCCCTGGAAGGTGGTGATAGAGCTTGCTAATGCTTTCTTTTCGATAGCTTTTATGTATTTATAAAGCATGTGCACATAATTGTACTATTTGTACGCAGCTACATTTAAGGGCATTATATGGGGAAAGATAAAATGGGGTCAATGGGCCTTGAATACCTGGCAGGTGGATTACATGGGCCCCCTGCCCCTGTTGAGGGGGTGGCGATATGTATTCACTGCTGTAGATACAGTGTCAGGACTGTTTTTTGCTAAACTCACCAAATATATGCTAATCAACATAACACAATTGCAGCATTAGAACAACTCATTCATCAATACGGACCTTCTCACCAAATACAAAGTGACCAAGGAACACACTTTAGTGGACATAATGTCCAAGATTGGGCTCAAGGGATAGGGATAGATTGGATATTCCACATTGCCTACCATCCCCAAGCTAATGGCTTGATTGAAAGAATGAATGGGATGTTGAAGGAACAATTTAAAAAGCTAACCAGTACTAAAACTTTGCAACACTGGAGTTCACATCTTACTAAAGCAGGTTTTTTGTTAAACAGCCAGAATATTCATAATCAAACACCCTATGATCATATTATACCACCTCCAGTACAAAACATGGTGAGGATTGAAATTCTTCCAGATGGTATCTCTCCCAAAATATTAACTATGGTTCTGTATACATATGTATACATATGTATCTGTATACATCTGTATACATTCTGTATACATATCTGTATGTATACATATCTGTACATCTGTATACATATCTGTATACATCTGTATACATCTGTATACATTCTGTATAACATATTAACATATGGTTCTGTACCCCAACTTCTCCTCTTACTTTACATCCTCTGTTGATATCAGATTCTCAAGTTCTTGTATTTCAGGTATCTTCGATGAATACCTGTGCCTTATCTAGAGGAGATAGCATTGGAACAGTGTTATTGGTGTCATGAACCCAACACTGAATTGAAGTTCAATCTGAAAAAGTGCAAGCCGTAGCTCTCCAATCTGTGTGGGCAATTACCCCACATAAGGTTATCAAACCCGGAGTGAGATTAGCTGAAGGAGCTGGAGCAACGATGTATGTATTACTGGAAGGAGATGATACTCCTGTTTTCCTCCCTTATCACAGGTTGGCTCATTGTGCTTTGTAGTCTTGTACTACAAGCACATGCCCTGAATACATTTCTGCAAGATCAACATGTAAATACTTGGATCTGGTTGGCCTCTACTGTGACTAACTCATCTGCCTTTTGTATTGAGGGAGGATTAACAGCTGCAGATGCTTTGACAACGTGTTTCATTGGTGTGCCAACCCCAGTAGCTGTATTACAGAATTATGCTATGCTAACTGCTTTTGATATTAATGTTTCTCATCATTGTTATTTTTTCTGAGTAGGTAACGGCTGTATGCCAAGGAACATTACAAAATCGATTGGCGGTGGACTATCTCCTTCTTCGACACCATAAACACTGCTCCGATTTTGAAGGCATGTTGCTTCAACATAAATGAGGAATCAGCGTAGAGGACATTCAACATCTCCAGGATTTAATGCATCAAATGAAACAATCTACTGGTGGTGCCTGGCTAGCTGAGTGGTTTAATTCCCTGACAGGATGAATGGGGCACCTGATTCAAAGCATTATTGTAGAGATATGTTTATTCCTTTTTCTATATGTGTTTATTGTGTGCCTCTAAATTACCCTGCCCTACACCCCACAAGCCAAATGGACACCTCCAGCTTTGCCAGCCCCAGCGGAAGTGGTGTGGGATAACAACTTGAGTGAGGGGGTAGAATGTGGGAAAATAACAGAAGATTGGCAAGGAGGATTGTAAACACGCTCAGGTGACTTGCAGCTGGGGTGTAGAAAAACTGCCCCACCAGAGTAGGCTGGAGGTGAACAAGAAGTTGGGAGGGGACACATCTGGGACAGCTGACCCCAACTGACCAAAGGGATGTTCCATACCATATGACATCATGTTCAGCAATAAAAGCTGGAAGAAGGAAGGGGGGGACATTCGGAGTTATGGTGTTTGTCTTCCCATTACGCAAGATGAAGCCCTGCTTTCCTGGAGATGGCTAAACATCTGCCTGCCGATGGAAAATAGTGAATTAATTCCTTGTTTTGCTTTGTGCACGCATGCAGCTTTTGCTTTCTCTATTAAACTGTCTTTATCTCAACCCACGAGTTTTCTCACTTTTACCCTTCTGATTCTCTCCCTCATCCCACTGGAGCAAGTGGCTGTGTGGGGCTTAGCTGCCTACTGGGGTTAACCCATAACACATAGATAGCAAAGGAAACAAATATTCAGGCTACTTTCTGTAGCAGTGTTTCCAGTAAATTCCTATATCAACACAGACTTCTAGTTTCTGATTGCTTGCTTAAGCTTGAATCTCTTTGCAGTGATGCCGTTACCTGGAAAACTTATCCAAAGAAATCCCTGAGAAAAAGATCACCTGGTATTTTCTATTGTTTCCATCTATAGGACTATGTCTCTTTTATTTATTTACTTACTTACTTACTTACTTACTAGTGGTTCAGTACATCCAGGAAAAGTATCCAACTGGGAAAGATTGCTTGCTGTCTTATATCACTATATTCCAAAAAGTCAGGCATTTTCAGAAATTTCAGGAAAATAAAAAAAATGAGAGGGAGATTTGTAATGAGTGACCAGTTGTTGCGGATTGATGCACAGACTCCGATCGAGGGGTAAATCGAAGACCCTTTATTGAAATCTTCCATGGCCTATATACTTTCTATTTGTTTACACACGCGCTACTGAGAGAACTCCTATTGGTTTGCATGTCTTGTCCACACGCCCCCCATGCGCCCCCCACGCGTCCCTTCAGCTAATACAATTGGCTATCTCCCTGCAACCCTGCAGTTCCTTCCCCCACAACAAAGGTGTTCCAGACGCACTGTTTCCTTTTTTCGGACATGACCCGAACCCTCAGTACTTCAATCTCGTTAACCCTTTCACTCCCACAATGCCTAATTCCTCCTCAACCAGTAGTTGGTGATTTGTCTTTGGTGACAGGTAATTGAGAGCTACAGAAAGCCACAACAACTTCATATAGCAGAAAGCAGCAATGCCATCTTTCTATATTGTCCTTCCTACAAAAGGGGAAAACACTGTTAGAAGTGGAGGAGTATCATGGCTATGGAGGGTATACCTTATATGAAGATGAACATGAAAGAAAGTACTGAAACCAATGTGAAAAAGAGAAATAACTTAAAAAATAAGCCATTATATCTTACTATCAGGCTTCTAGACAGTTGAGACCCTCAAAATACAATGGTATTTGAATTAATAGTAAGGTCACAATCCTGGTTTCAGGAGAGCTCTAGAAATATTGGTATAAAATATATGTATCCATTCTTCAGAATCTGCAATGTATCATTGTAGTATCTGAGCACAAAATGCCTAGATTCCAATTCAAACAAGTAATTTGTCTTAAAGTGTGTGTGTATATATATAGGTGCATTTATATAAATGGGCTAAAACCCACCGTTTCCACATCTATAAATTCCCAAGCAATGAGACATGTCTTTATGCATACCAAATGCATGTACTGAATAGATGCAACTGCTCAGGTAGGCTACCATCTGTCTTCCATGAAAGGAGAGGGGGAACTCTTTGAGGCAGTGAGACTCCCTTTGTGGTGGGTTGACCTTGGCTGGACACTAGGTGCCCACCAAGATAGAGCTATCACCCCCCTCCTCAGCTAGACAGGGGAGAGAAAATATAACAAAAGGCTCGTGGGTCGAGATAAGGACAGGGGAAGATCAATCACCAATTACTTTCACAGGCAAAACAGACTCCACTGGGGAAATTAATTTAATTTATTACCAATCAAATCAGAGTAGGGTAATGAGAAATCAAAACAAAATCTTAAAACACCTTCCCCCCACCCCTCCCTTCTTCCTGGGCTCGACTTCACTCCTGATTTCTCTACCTCCTCCCCCCGAGCAGCACAGGGGGATGGGAAATGGGGGTTATGGTCAGATCATAACAGTTCCTCTATGCCGCTCCTTCCTCCTCACTCTCTTCCCCTGCTCCAGCATGGGGTCCCACCCACGGGAGACAGTCCTTCACGAACTTCTCCAACCTGAGTCCTTCCTACAGGTTGCAGTTCTTCACGAATTGCTCCAGCGTGAGTCCTTTCCATGGGGTGCAGTCCTTCAGGAACAGACTGCTCCAGCGTGGGTCCCCCACAGGGTCACAAGTCCTGCCAGCAAACCTGCTCCAGCGTGGGATCCTTTCTCCATGGGTCCACAGGTCCTGCCAGGAGCCTGCTCCGCGCGGGCTTCCCACTTGGTCACAGCCTCCTTTGGGCGCATCCACCTGCTCTGGTGTGAGGTCCTCCATGGGCTGCAGGGTGGATATCTGCTTCACCGTTAACCTCCATGGGCTGCAGGGGGACAACCTGCCTCACCATGGTCTTCACCATGGGCTGCAGGGGAATCTCTGCTCCGGCGCCTGGAGCACCTCGTCCCTCTCCTTCTTCACTGACCTTGGTGTCTGCATAGTTGTTTCTCTCGCATATTCTCACTCCTCTCTCTCCCAGCTGCTGTTGCGCAGCAGTTTTTCCCCTTCTTCAATATGTTATCACAGAGGCGCTACCACCGTTGCTGCTTGGCTCAGCTTTGGTCAGCAGCAGGTCTGTCTTGGAGCCAGCTGGCATTGGCTCTATTGGACATAGGGGAAGCTTCTGGCATCTTCTCACAGAAGCCACCGCTGTAGCCCCCCCACTACCAAAACCTTGCCACGCAAACCCAATACACCCTTCCCATGTAGTTTTTCACAGTTCATCTTTGGGTAGTTCCACCCTGCTCAGTTGCATGTTTGAATGATACTATGGAGTCACAAGCTGGACTCCTTTGTGCCACTCATGATGGCCATCTGATGACCTGTGTCAGCAAGAGTGAGTTCAAAGCAATAATGGAAATAATAAACACAGTCTTCAGACATCTTTATGGAACTTATTCTTCCTTGAACGTATTCTCATTTTCACGCACATATTTTTACCAAAAAAAGGCCAGAATATGATTTCTGCTAAAGACACTGTCATATATTTAAAATGTGAAGGTAACAACAGTTTTTTGTTCTGTCAATCTTTTGTTTTCCTAATGATAAGCATGTAATTAAATACAAGAAAATGAAATGTTACCATTAGAGCTAATCAAATCTTTTCTCTTGAAAAGTTCTTTAATGAAAAACATTTATGTCCAAAGCTATTTCAAAGAAAAATATAAATTGTGAACAAGCAATCAATTTTCCCAGGAGAAAGTAAATAACAAAACTGTCACTTTGATTTGAAATTTCAAAGTAAAATGTCTTTTGCTTTTTTGTTTTGCTTTAAGAGTTGTGTAACAAGCTGAAATTTGACAGAAAACACCCCAAATTTTCTGTAAGAATAACAAAGTATTTTGCATAATATTTTTCCTATAGATTCGTTCTGCAAATGGACAAAGCAAAGAGAGAACTGATAGTTTAAAC
This sequence comes from Ciconia boyciana, assembly GCF_034638445.1. Taxonomy (NCBI): domain Eukaryota; kingdom Metazoa; phylum Chordata; class Aves; order Ciconiiformes; family Ciconiidae; genus Ciconia; species Ciconia boyciana. Next base: position 33,851,736 of record NC_132937.1, read on the forward strand.
AGCAATCCATGCACAGATCTTCTCATGCACTTTGAGCTACAGAGAAAATATTCATTACTGAATGCTTCCCTTTATACTTCAGCTCCTGAATGCACCCAATAGTTACTTCAGTGACAATTCTCTCCCTGTCTCTCTCCCGCTCTCCCTCCCTCCCTCTCTCATAAATGTACAATTCTAAAAATGCTTCGTGACATCTTTAGATCTTAGTATCATAGAAGAGCCCAGGTTGGAAGGGACCTCAAAAGATCATCTGGTCCAATCTTCCGTGGAAAAGGGAGCCTAGCTGAGATTATCTAGCACCCTGCCCAATCACATCTTGAAAACTGAATCTGTTTCCAATTAATCTTTTTTACATACTCTTTTCAAGCTCCATATCCTATCATCAATATAGTGGGCCAAATTCATCTTTGATGTAACTAATCTATCCACTGCCTCTAGGGATGGATTTGGCCTTGTCTGTTCAGAGGGTTAATTCCTGTCTAAGCTACTTAAAATTTCATTTAATGCAATTGCCTCTTAATTGTCATGTTCTATAAGACACATCTCTCTCCTATAATTTCCATTTACTCCCAGGATCACCGCTATGGTTTTTATCAAAGGTTACCTCTTTCATGGTGCACTTCTTTCATTTGAAATCCCAATCTCTTAGGTTTCCTGTGGTTTTATTAGCCACAAAAGTTCAAAAGAAAAACAATGGCTCCCTGGTCAGTTTACAATGGCTTCCAGACATTACAGGAATACAAAAAAAAAAGTATCAAACACATGAAACTGCAGAACTAAAGCAAAAGTTCCCTGCACATTCCCTGGGATGTTTGATAGAAAAACAAGTAATGATAAATACTTTGTCATCTCATGCCACATGGCCTTCAGGAAAGAAACTTTGTGAAGCAGACACTTAGACTTAAGCTGTAAAACTAATCTAAGCTGGGATGTCTGATGGTGATGATGCAGTCAGAGTATTTTCTAGTCCTGCTTGCTGATATTCCATCCCTCTTTCACCCTTCTTTCTTCACCTGTACTGCACCTTCCACTTTCCACTTCCTTGGAGCTCCTTCCTTTCATTGCTTCTCTACCTTACTTATTCATCCTCTCCAAAGCTCTCCCCTTTTCACCCCTGCAAAATGATGGCATGAACTTGACACCAGTCATTTGGCCAACATAATGTTGTTTTCTTCTACTGTGTTTCTGTGTTGTAAATTAAGGTTTGGAGCTTTTTGGGGGTCTAGGGGACAACCTATTGTTTTTCTGTGTGATAATCAGTGCAATGAGCAGCCCCTCAACAAGTGTAATTGTCAGCAATGCCTGAGGTCCAGGCAACTGATGCTGCTGGCCGAGGTCAACCCTACCACACTGGGAGACCATCTTCTTCTACACCAAGGCACGAATCCATGGGTCAAATTAGACAAGGAATGAGACTGCCTACAGATAAAAGCAGTGGGATCAGCTCTACAGTTCATAATTTTTCAAATCAATATTGAAGCAGAGTAGTGTGAAGTTGATTTATCTACTTACATGTTAAATACTGAATCAGTACAGCACTTGCCTATTGATCATACTTTTTTAATTTATATTTTGTGTCCTAGAGTCTTCTGGCACTATGATAAAACTCTCTGCTTTGTATTTCAGACATTTTAAGGCTTTTACAAGATAGAAATTTTCCTTGAAAAATATGCCAGACAAAACACAGTTCCTGAAAGCTCATGAAGTATTCACTTGAATACAATTTAAAAGATTAATTATCATAGAATCATAGAATCACAGAATGGTTTGGATTGGAAGGGTCCTCATCTAGTCCAACCCCCCCTGCAATGAGCATCTTCAACTAGACCAGGTTGCTCAGAGCCCTGTCCAACCTGACCTTGAATGTTTCCAGGGATGGGGCATCTACCACCTCTCTGGGCAACCTGTTCCAGTGTTTCACCACCCTCATCGTAAAAAATTTCTTCCTTATATCTAGTCTGAATCTACCCTCTTTTAGTTTAAAACCATGATTACCCCTTGTCCTATTGCTACAGGCCCTATTAAAAAGTCTGTCCCTATCTTTCTTATAAGCCCCCTTTAAGTATTGAAAGGCTGCAAGAAGGTCTCCCCGCAGCCTTCTCTTCTCCAGGCTGAACAACCCCAACTCTCTCAGCCTTTCTTCATAGGAGAGGTGTTCCAGACCTCTGATCATTTTCGTGGCCCTCTTCTGGACCCGTGCCAAGAGGTCCATGTCTTTCTTGTACTGAGGACCCCAGAGCTGGACACAGTACTCCAGGTGGGGTCTCACCAGAGCAGAGTAGAGGGGCAGAATCACCTCCCTCGACCTGCTGGCCATGCTTCTTTTGATTCAGCCCAGGATACGGTTGGCTTTCTGGGCTGCGAGCACACATTGCCAGCTCATGTCCTGCTTTTCATCCACCAGTACCCCCAAGTTCTTCTCTGCAGGGCTGTTGTCAATCCCTTCATCCCCCAGCCTGTATTGATACCAAGGGTTTCCCTGACCCAGGTGCAGGACCTTGCACTTGGCCTTGTTGAACTTCATGAGGTTCACATGGGCCCACTTCTCCAGCTTGTCCAGGTCCCTCTGGATGGCATTCCATCCCTCAGGCATGTCAACCACACCACTCAGCTTGGTGTCATCTCCAAACTTGCTGAGGGTGCATTCAATCCCACTATGTCGTTGATGAAGATATTAAACAGTACTGGTCCCAATATGGACCCCTGAGGGACACCACTCATAACTGATCTCCATCTGGACATTGAGACATTGACCACTACTCTCTGGATGTGGCCATCCAGCCAATTCCTTATCCATCGAATAATCCATCCATCAAATCCATCTCTCTCCAATTTAGAGAGAAGGATGTTGTGGGGGACCATGTCAAAGGCCTTACAGAAGTCCAGATAGATGACATCCGTAGCTCTTCCCTTGTCCACTGATGTAGCTACTCCATCATAGAAGGCCACTAGGTTGGTCAGGCAAGACTTGCCGTTGGTGAAGCCATGCCGGCTGTCTCAAATCACCTCCCTGTCCTCCATGTGCTTTAGCAGAGCTTCTAGGAGGATCTGTTCCATGGTCTTCCCAGGCACAGAGGTGAGGCTGACAGGTCGGTAGTTCCCAGGGTCCTCCTTTCTACCCTTTTTAAAAATGGGTGCAATGTTTCCCTTTTTCCAGCCACCAGGGACTTTACCTGGCTGCCGTGACTTTTCAAATATCATGGAGAGTGGCTTGGCAACTACATCAGCCAATTCCCTCAGGACTCTGGGATGCATCTTGTTGGGTCCCATAGACTTATATATGTTCAAGTTCCTCAGGTGGTCTCGAACCTGATCTTCTCTTACAGTGGGAGGGACTTTGCTCCCCCAGTCCCTGCCTTGCAGTCCATCCACTCGAGAGGTGTGGGAATTGCATGTCTGAGAGAGAAATAATTAATTTCCTACATGTATGGTTTATGAGTAATAGAGAAATAAACCCATTAAAAGAGCTACTAGTATATACAAATGATTTTTTTCCCTGCCTCAGCCTATGAGCTCAGACTAAAAGACCATCACATCATCTTCTTTCTAGAGATCAATAAGTAAGATGTAATTTATTTACAATCTTATTTCTTGTTCCCCCAGCCTTAAAAAAGTGATCAAAAAGTATATTTTTGTATAGTTGGAGCTGAATAACAGGAAAAAGAATAGGGAGAAAATGAACAATAGAGGCAAAATGCATTAATACTACAAATTTACGTTTTGAGCCTTAAGCTTTTATGGTATTTTGCTTATCATATTTACTGTTTTACTTCAACTTCTTTCATCTTTAATTCTTCTTCTGCTTTAGCAATGAAATTGAGATTCTAAAAGCTGTTTCCCATGTAGAGGAATGGCAGTTTTAGTAGATTTATCCTCAAGTGTAAATGTGATCAGAAATGACCTCAGATTATATTAGATTATAAACTACTTGGAACAGAGCCTGTTGTTTTCTGTACTTTTGCATGGGCATAATTGGCCTGTATAACAATACAGTGATATATTCAAATGTAAATGACAATAAAACAAAATGTAAATATGTGTGGTTTAAGATGTCTAACAAAGATGAAGTAAATGTTAACTACTGGCATTCAGGTGAAAACACTGGATTCTATTTTTCTAACACGAGTTTTTCATGTCTTTCTGCCACTAATACACAATATCCTTTTCCTTTTCATGCATATACATAATTTATTCAATATATTCTATATACAGATTTTCCTAACTAGAACAAAGTCTAAGAAAAGCATCCTTTCAGTATCTTATGACAATTTTTCCCATTTCTGCAAAAAACAATTTTAAATAGTTTTCAAAGACTATAGCTAGTCTTCAAGTAGTATATATTTACAAGTCTGCAAGTTACACGTACTCTTAAAATAATACTGTTGTTTTTAAACATAAGGCCATCACAGAAAAAACCAAATTGTTAGTCTCTAAAGAATTTAGGATCGTATTAAGTTGTTTATACAGATTTCAAAAGCAAAATTGAAATAAACTGCAAATTATTAATCATCATAGATGTATTTTTTTGTTTATCAACAGGAGGTGTAATTACTGAAGAGTTTTAAGGAAATCTTTCATAGACTGATATACTTTAGGTTCTCAGTATCATATTATGACTGTGGTTGCAAAACTGTCAAGTATGGAAATAAATGCATCATCACAATTTGGCTTATTGGACTACACAAGTTTTCCTGTAGAGTCTAGTAACAATGTTACTAATCAGTTATTATTGCAATGCTGGTAAAAGCACAAAACATTTCATATAAAGCCTTGGAGGAGCCTCAAAATTTCTTATTGTGAACAATTACCTTTTTCATCAAAAGACCTAGAAGCAGTGAATCTTTATCAAATGAGTCCTAAATTGCTCAGTAATTATTGATATTACATAGGTTTAACAAAATCTCACTGAAATTATTCTACTCTTGACTGTTATTTTCATCTTTCAGAAAGTCAGTTTTTCACTAGTACTTCAACTGTTAGAGTCTCTCAGGGAAAGACAATGTGAGAAATACTGAAGTATTTAAAAATGCTGTAATATACTGTATTGGGTTCACATGACAAGGTTGGGGCAGGGGACGACACTGCAGGGGTGGCCTCGGTGAGTAGAGACCAAGGGCTGCCCTTGGACAGAGCCAGTTCCAGCTGGCTCCAAAACAGACCCAACTGCTGGACAAAGCTGAAGTTGGTGGCGGCTCTGTGATAACATATTTAAGAAAGGGTAAAAAAAGCTGTGAGAGAGAGGAGCGAGAGAAACAACCCTGCAGACACCAAGGTCAGTGAAGAAGAAGGGGAAGGAGGTGCTCCATGTGCCAGAGTAGAGATTCCCCTGCAGCCCATGGAAGACCATGGTGGAGCAGATACCCACACTGCAGAGCAGATACCCACACTGCAGAGCATGGAGACCCCATGCAGGAGCAGGTTTTCTGGCAGGAACTGCGGCTCATGGAGGACCCACGCTGGAGCAGTCCGTTCCTGATGGACTGTACCCCATGGAAAGGACCCACGCTGGAGCAATTCTTGAACTGCAGCCCATGGGAAGGACCCACACTGGAGCCATTCATGAAGGACTGTATCCTGTGGAAGGGACCCCACACTGGACCAGGGGAAGAGCATGAGGAGGAAGTAGCAACAGAGATGAACTGTCATGAACTGACTGCAACCCCCATTCCCCATCCCCCCCTGCACTGCTGGGACAGGGGGAGGAGGTAGAAGAGTTATGAGTGAAGCTGAGCCTGGGAAGAAGTGTGGGGGGGTGGGGGGAAGGTGTTTTTAGTTTTGTTTTTGTCTCTCACTATCCTACTCTGTTATTAATTGGCATTAAATAAAATTAATTTCCCCAAGTCGAGTCTGTTTTGCCTGTGACGGTAACTGGCAAGCGATCTCCCCGTCTTTATCTCGACCCATGAGCTTTTCATCATATTTTCTCCACTTGTCCTATTGAGGAGGGGGAGTGATAGAGCAACTTGGTGGGCACCTGGTGATTAGCCAAGGTCAACCCACAACACCAGGACTAACAAATCTCTAGGAATTACTGCTTCATCATATAGCCACTAAAAGCCAGCAAGTCTAACCCAGGTGGCCAGGCATGTAGCACTTGACCACATTAAAATCAAATTCTCGGTATTCAAGCAGAAGACCTCTGTGCTAAATACTTTCTCTGAAAGGTAGTAACAGAGAACATTTGCCATCTGCAAACTTTTAATATATGTTTTCTCTAGAAGCCACTTTGCATACATTTTTCCTAGTACTACATTATCTTTGCTTCAAAGCCTACAGCATTTTTGCATGATAGCTAAAACATTCCTATCCTTATTTTATTAACTGTTGTATTGTGATGGCTGTGATCTATTAATAATTTTCTGCTAGGAAGATGTGCTTTGAAGGAGGTGAATTATTGGAGCTGATCACTCATTGAAAGAAGTAACTCTTTATTGATCTAATCCATGAGAGTTACTCTAACAGCTACCATACTACCACTGTAGTATGACAGATGTAGACATCAATGTAGATATATCATGACTCATGTAAGATGGCACCCACATATCTTCCTGTGACTTTCTAAAAGTTGCTTAAGAGGAACCATTTTCACCTATTCAGGGACATGAACCAGTGTGAGAGACAGAAAGAGTTAATGTCTCAAACATTGTGGTGAGGCGAGGCGCTATTTGCATGGCGACGGCAGGTCGGCGAGCACAGGGTGGGGGAGAGCGAGAGCAGGAGCAGGACGTGCGGGACGTGGAGAGCGCGTCGGAGGATGCACGGTTCCGGGTTCCGCCGGACCTTACCATCTATGGCCAGAGGTCACACAGAGTTTGTCTGAGGAAGGGGCTTGCGACCACCCAAGAGACCCCTCGCGACCACCCCCCTCCCCCAGCGCCTGCGCAGAAGATTGAGAACTTTCTAGAGCAAGAACCATGTAAGTCCTGAAGGGGCGTACCTGGAGGCGGGGATTAGCTTATAAAATACATGTCCTCCAGGGAACCATGCGTGCGCCCACCACTGGAGGATTGCCACGTCTGTCATCGTCATCGCGGGATCTAAGGGTGGTGATACTTTTCCTTTCTCTATCCTCCTCTCTTCCTCTACTCTTCCAATATATGCAAGTTTGGGATAAATTGTGACGGGTTGCCTGTAAAATAGCTCCATTGCCAAATTGCCTCCGTTCGTTGAGCTTGCCAGTTCGTTAAGTTTGTCCGTTTGTGGAATTTGCCAGTTAATGAAGTTACTGGTCAGACTGTTCCTCTGAGTCATTGTCGTGACTCTACCGACCACGCAGCTCTGCCGAGCAGAGATGGGCCTTTGTCGGTACACAAACTGTCAGGGAATCAAAAAGATTCACCCATCTCACAACCCACCGAGTGGGACGAGACAACCAGGGCAACATTTATGCTATGCCCACGGAAGCAGAAGCACATTTCAGGTCTTTGGGCCAAACTGATCCTTCCTGCACTCCACTATGTCTTTCATAGTTCTTAATCACAATTTAAATGCCTCTCCTGCCATCACGGCTCAAGTAAAAGTGCTGATGTGAGTAAATACCTTTAGCAGCACTTTAGTGAGCCTCTTCTTTCTGAAGTGTGAGAACCAGGAAGTCCGTCATGAGGGACATGCATGAGCCAAGCAGGGCAAGACTCTGAAGTAGGCCTACAACAAGGCCGGGGGTAATAATGGAATCCTAAGATGTCTTGTTCCTTCTATGAGAAGCTTGGTTGTTTCCAAGCTGAGACATGAAAACAGCAAATGCAATCTGGCAGTGCCTGGGATGCTCTGCCAAGGACAAACCACTCCACCTGGGGGAGAACAGGCAGTGGGTAGAACACAGAGCATCCTGCGATGCTAGGCACCCTGACACATACAACCAGAAACACACTGCATGCTCAGGCTAGTTCAACTGAAATGTCACCAAATTTGCAGACCCACACCAGGTTGAAGTTGCATGGCAAAGCTGTCTGGTAGACACACACACCAATTATAAATGACCATGGAATAACAGCCAAAAGAACAATATCTGTCCTGAGGGAAAAACACAGGGACGTTAAGATGTACCATCCACTTTCAACTCTTCAGACTAGTCCTGTTACACAGGGTTGACCTCAGTAAGTCTACTTCTACCATCTTATAGTAGAAAATAAACCTTTGCATTTCTAACACACTACTGTGGTGAAGCTAAAATAAAATGTGTATTTTAGTAATTTGGAAAAATGCTTTTATATCTCTTTTACTTCACCTTCCCACTTCTGACACCTATTCAGCAGCATTCTTTAATCTGCTTTTCCTCCAAATCACTTGATTTTGCCTCATTACTGATGAAAAACAAGCTAAAAACATTGCAATTATTGTATATATGTGTCATGTATAAATGTGAGAACTCTGTGTTTTATCTCTTTAGATATCCTTTTATCCCTTTAAGTCCCTATAAACTATCCATGCATTATATTGTAGGACTCAACCCTATATGGTCCTTCCAGTTCTATATGTTCTTGTACCTAAGTCAGCTAGTATAAAATTAGCGTGACGGTGTCAGATATAGCTTGAATCTAGACTAGTAAATTCTCTAGGGGCAGAGATTGTCATTACCCATTTCTATCAGAAGTATTACACACTTAGAGCTTAAAACGTAGATAAGTGGATGAAAGAAACTCAGTAATATTTTTCCATTTTAAAATAGCAGAGTTATGGTATTTTAAATACCTCATTCCTAGTTTCCCTTCAAGCAGATTTCTAACCATGTTTAAACCAATGAATATATTTTAAGAAATATTTGCTGATCATGTATTTGGACATTTGCAGTATGCAAAACTTTCTTTCCCATATTTTACTGTTTGGGGTTAGCTACACATTTAATACTATAACTCTTTAGAAACAGATGAAAAATGAAGTGGTTGATTTGTACAAAAGGCAAATTACACTTCCAAATTTGTACACAACATCCTGTTAACATCCACTGGGAAAATAAGGGCTGATATGAGAGCACCGAGCAATCCTATGCTCCATTAAACAAACACACAAAACAGCTTTTACATTTGCAGCAGAGTCATTCTGTAAGATTTTCTTGTCCACAACATATGCTGCCTTAAAGACTTGACCTGGCCACAGTCTAGGAGTGTTTGTACTGGTAAGGAATTATAGCATTTTGATAAAAGTTTTCTTTCACTTTAAAACAATGAGGAGTTTTTTAAAAAATCATGGAAACAAATATAACATTAAAATTGTTTCAGGAAAGAAGTGTTTTGTTTTATTTCAATTATTTGATGGAGTTACTACTATGATCTATAAAAATAGACCTCCTGAACTATCAATACTTTGGTGGGAAGTCTAGAGACCCAGGGGGACCTCAGCCTTTTAGTCTTCAGGCTAAAATCAGACTCTAGAAGACTAGGCCAGTTCTGACAAGAAACTACATAGGTTTCTGATGGAAAGCCTTATATGTTTCTATGTCATAAAAAATGCTCACTCTCTCTTCCCTCCCTCAATATTCAAGCACAAAGGATGGCATCAGAATCTTTATTCTGAATAATTAGGAGAAAAAGCACTGGCTATAAAGCTATTAATATGTTCATCTGTAATAGACACATGAAGGAGTCCTTCAATCTGTGAAATATAACACTTTAGCCTGTGACAACCGGAGACCTTGGTATCAATCATCTGCTTACATTCTCCTGCAATTTATTTTACATAGTAGCTCTTTTAAGAAGGGAAAAAATTATTAAATTAGTTTATAAGAGTTTGTGTATGTTCTCTGTAAGGGTATGTGGAAGGAAAGAGCATGTGCTCCTTTAAATGTATCTGGACAAGGACCTTTTCAATGCAAAATGAGATAATAAGAAAAAGGAAACCATAAACAAGAACATACAGGGACACAGGGAGGCACTAATTGAGAACCAAACCTAGTCAGTCACTGTTGTGTTAAGAGTTACTGTCGTGTAGGAGTCTGAGGAGTGGCTGAGGGGGGGGAAACCCTCCTGTTGAGTCACGAGGTTCAGACAGGACCCCCTTGCTTTCTAAACTCCTTCTCAGAGAAGAGTCTAGGTGCGGCTAAGTCCAGTCCTAGTCTCAGACTTGGTCAACGGTTATTTTCTAAGGACTATATATGCAGCCATTCATCAGAGTAAAGGCGACAGCGTTAATTTAAACGCGCTGCACCCCCAGTCTAGTCGTGTTGCATGAACTATCACGGCCACATTAATAAAGAGTGCAGTTTATTAGAGCAACAGATACACAGATTCTTTGGATTACCGGTGATAAATTTACTGTCTGCAAAGCACGTGCAAATACCAAGAGTATGAGTGACACTGCCGGCTATAAATGCGTTAAAGATGATAAAGCAACTCTAGAGAGATTTCTAAGTTTCCCAGGGAGGCACTTGGAATAACCAAGTGTTCGACTCTTACCCAAAGGCGTCCCAATGGGGGGGAAGAGAGGCTCAGCCCGTCGACTGATCCCAGAGGTCAGAGTGGTACGCGATGGTGTCTTCCCTAACATTCGCTTTCTCTTAAGCCATTTTATACTATCTTTCACCTTTCGGGTGGAGCTTGAGGGACTCTAGTCATACATCTTTGTTTAGGATTGGTGTAAAGTTTTCTCGCTTCGCTTTTAAAGGTATAGGCTAGGAAAAATTCAAAGCGCAAGCTCAGTGAGGGGTGGTCGCACCTTGGAGGCGGGTAGCTTTTGGGATGGAGGTGTGTTTTGGTATTATAATGATGTTATAACGAGCAAAGTTCATCAAAGGACAGCATTTTGTCAGAAACATGACAGACTGTTGGCCCAGGATAGCAAATGTGCAGCTTACTGGTCACACACAATACCTTTGAGTTCCCATTTAATTGCAGAGCCTGGCCGCGGCGTCTCCACACCGCTCCACCCACCAAACAGTGCCTTCTTAGAGTCAGTACACCAAGCTCCCCTGGCGTCACCGACGTCTAAGGTTACAGGCCTAGGGAACTTCCATGGAATGGCCTTGCATGTCAGCCGCGTTCCACCCGGGAATCTTCTTCAATGCTGTACCTTACCTAAAAGTGTGAATATAAGTTTAATTTCTAAGTCACCTCCAGCTATTATCCCACAGTTACACTCATTGATAAGCATATGTGGAATGTGAGAATGTTTATTTCAGTAAGATTATCTAACAAAGGACTTTGTCAAATGGGATACAAAGGAAAAGGGGGAAGACATAAACAAATTATACCGAGACACAAACCTGACAGGCAAACATAATGGAGACAAAGACAAGAAACAAACCCTCCTCAGTCACACTAATTGATGAAGAAACTGCAGACAAACTGAGACTTTGCGACTGATAAGGATGTAAACCTGAGGGTCCAGGATGTTGGAGGGCAGTAGGTGGAACTATGTAAACTGATGAGGGAATGTGCAGGTGAAGGGGGAAGGAGCAGGGAGGAACAAAGGAGGAATAGACAGAAAGGGGTATAAAAGGGGCCAGGTCATATGTAAAATAGGGCCTGTCAGTATGCTTGTTTGACTGAGCCCTGTGCCTGATCACTGCAGTCTGTCCTGTCTCCTTATTAAATCTTTTCTTAACAATCTCTCTGCGTAATCTCATTCTCTGTCCCGTGTATATGTGTGGTGCAAGGACTAAGTGCCAGCTACTGGTGAGACTTGTGCATGTGTGAATGAAATTTGGAGCCAGCAACTGGAGTCAGACCGGGAGTGTAGGTGCCCTGTGGCCTGTTGCGTCAGCTACTGGAGTGAGTGAGGTCTCAGTGCCAGCTACTGGAGTGGGTGGGGGTCTTGTCCACCAGCCACTGGGGCGGGAACAGTGTGTGTCCGGAAAACCAGCTACTGGGAAGGACTGGCATGAGTGAAGCGAGTGAGGGGCTCAGCACCAGCAGCTGGAGCATGATGTTGCCGTGAAAAGCCGAAATCAGAACTTAATAGTCAGGATGACTATTAAGCAGGTATTCTTTATTGCAGCGCTGGGCAGCACTAGGGATCGCTCCGCCACAAGTGCTCCGCCAGGTTAGCACAACACATCAGTTCATATACAGAAAAATCATACATATTCATCAGATTTCCTGAAAAGGGCAGTTTTATGGTGATGAGTTCCCGGAATTCATTTACATAGTCCAAGCATGCACAGTAAAATTAGGGTTAGGGTCTTTTCACCCTCCCGGTGGTCTTCCATAGTCTTCCTCACGTTGTCCACTAGTTGAACTTTGGGCTTCCTTTGTCCATATATAGTCATTGAATTAGCTCATCAGTCCTTCGGCCTTGGAATGTCATAAGGGGGTCGATTTAAGCTAGTTCTTTGGTGCTTATCTTTGGCACAAACCTCCTGAGTTCCTGTTATCAGTGATTTAATTAGGAAGCCTAAGGAGCTTGCTCAAGGCCTGCTTAGTCCTATCAGGTAAGAAGTCACAGGAAATGTCCCACTATCAACTCTGCTCAGCAGGTAACTAAAACTATCTTTGCAGGGGAAGAGAACAAAAGAGAACAAGGATGGGAGTAAAACTAAAAAAAATGCAAGTCTATGTCTTAGTCAGGGATTGTCAGGGATTTAACCCTTTCAATGACCACTGGTTACAGCCCATATGCCTGGTGCTGGCTGTTGGGCAGGGGGCTGAGTGTATCTTCCCCAAACCTGGTGTCCATGGGGGTGTGCGCGCATCATTTCCTAGCAAACTTCAAGCTGGACTATCCGGTGAGTAGGAGTTCCTGGGCCCAGGCAGGGATATCAAGCAGTTGGAGGGTCCGTGCTGGTATCCAGGGGGACTTGCGAATGTGGTGTGCCTGGGAGACAAGCGTGTGAGTGTGTGCATGTTTCCTAGTGAGCATAAGGCTAGACTAGCTGGCAAGTAGGCGACTCATGCAGAAGGTAAGAGGGACTGGGATTTGGGCAGTGGTATTGGACAGAACAATACAAGATGTGAAGTGCATCATGAAAAGCAAGTGGGGAGCTTTTGGGAAAAGCAGGATTAACCATATGAGATAATGACTTACTTGCTTTGCCACTTTTATGCAAGTAATACAACATGAAGCTTTAGACCCTAAATGCATATTTGCACAAAATTCAACCTTTGTTTACTGTAAAAGTTTTCAAATGGTAATTATTTTTTAGAATTTTTGTTGTGATTGTTTTTATTATTTTGGCTTAAGCCAAATTAAATACTCTGAATGTACAATAATGTATACAGGGAAACTACTTGATGACTGGTTTTCAGTTTAATTCCTATTACTACATGCAAGTGGAATTCTAAATATAAAATCTGTTTTGAGTAGTAAGGCTAGAGAAGCCAGCCTTGGTCTAGCCATAGAGTATGTTTTATATTCCAGCTAAAAAACACATATTGATTTTATATAGCATCTGCTGTTGGGCTATTTGAGAGCTTAATTGGGCATGACTTTTGTAAATTTTGACAGATTTATTATCAGATTTTCTTCACTGATTGCATGGTTTTTAACCTCTAGATCCCAACAATTCTCTTTCTGAGAATAAAAGAATGTGCTTTCATAAAATAATTAAACATGCTGAAGACTTTTTTAAACTAGTAAGAATATTGAATAGGGTTCACCAAAATGTGATAATGTGAAATATCTCATTTTGCATGTTAATGCTTTGTAATTGCACAGAGCTTTTCAACTTTAAAGCTCTTTACATTAATTAAGCGGATGTCTCTGAAGGCCCTAGGCAAATTTTTCTTTGCCTTCAGAAAGAGATTTGCACCAGACAAAAGCTTTGTAAAAGATTCAGGACTGTTGCTTTAATCTACAGCTGACTCACATGAAATAAAAATATTACTACCACTTTGTAGATGGAGCAATGGAAATAGAGGTGACTATGCCTGCTCTCTGGAAAACTCTGTACTTCATCCTGGCTGTAGAGCGTTAAGCTTTTGGGAAACAAAATGCATGGTAATTTAGTTTTCCAAAGTCATGTCAATATACCTTCCAATTATTTCTTCCACACCAAAGATCAAACTGCCTGAAAGTCTGATGATTACCTCCCATTGCACAGCTCTGCATACAATGCCTTTGCTCAAGCAGTCAGGCAGAGAAAAATGCATTTGCTAAGATTCAGTCAAAAGTCATTATCTGGTATTCCACTTTGCTTTGTCAAATGACATTTTAAAACATATTTGCTAGAAACAGTAAGTTTCCCAAAACTCAGAAGCACTGGTCATTCCATTATGTCAAGTACACCAAAATACATCATGAATTGCCATTGTTGCCGTGAAAAGCCAAAATCAGAACTCAATAGTCGGGATGACTATTAAGCAGGTATTCTTTATTGCAGCGCTGGGCAGCACTGGGGATCGCTCCGCCACAAGTGCTCCGCCAGGTTAGCACAACACATCAGTTCATATACAGAAAAATCATACATATTCATCAGATTTCCTGAAAAGGGCAGTCTTATGGTGATGAGTTCCCAGAATTCATTTACATAGTCCAAGCATGCACAGTAAAATTAGGGTTAGGGTCTTTTCACCCTCCCGGTGGTCTTCCATAGTCTTCCTCATGTTGTCCACTAGTTGAACTTTGGGCTTCCTTTGTCCATGTATAGTCATTGAGTTAGCTTATCAGTCCTTCGGCCTTGGAATGTCATAAGGGGGTCGATTTAAGCTAGTTCTTTGGTGCTTATCTTTGGCACAAACCTCCTGAGTTCCTGTTATCAGTGATTTAATTAGGAGGCCTAAGGAGCTTGCTCAAGGCCTGCTTAGTCCCATCAGGTAAGAAGTCACAGGAAATGTCCCACCATCAACTCTGCTCAGCAGGTAACCAAAACTATCTTTGCAGGGGAAGAGAACAAAAGAGAACAAGGATGCAAGTGAAACTAAAAAAATGCAAGTCTATGTCTTAGTCAGGGATTGTCAGGGATTTAACCCTTTCACCATGTAATATTTTCAATCTGAACTTTCTTTTCACTGTTTTTTTAAACCACTCTAGAGATACAAAACTGCAATAGAAGTTTTCAAACTATGAGCTAAAGCAAGAACATTTCTCAGCATCATTTTCCTTGCGGTTGTTCAACCTGGAGAAGAGAAGGCTGCGGGGAGACCTTATTGCAGCCTTTCAATACTTAAAGGGGGCTTATAAGAAAGATGGGGACAGACTTTTTAATAGGGCCTGTAGCAATAGGACAAGGGGTAATCATGGTTTTAAACTAAAAGAGGGTAGATTCAGACTAGATATAAGGAAGAAATTTTTTACGATGAGGGTGGTGAAACACTGGAACGGGTTGCCCAGAGAGGTGGTAGATGCCCCATCCCTGGAAACATTCAAGGTCAGGTTGGACAGGGCTCTGAGCAACCTGGTCTAGTTGAAGATGCTCATTGCAGAGGGGGTTGGACTAGATGACTTTTAAAGGGCCCTTCCAACCCAAACCATTCTATGATTCTCCATGGGCTGCAGGGGAATCTCTGCTCTGGTGCCTGGAGCACCTCCTCTCCTTCCTTCTTCTCTGACCTTGGTGTCTGCAGGGGTGTTTCTCTTTTGTCTCACTCCTCTCTCTCACAACTGCTGTGCAGTCTTTTTTTTAACCCTTTCTTAAATACTTTTTCTCAGAGGCACCACCAGCATCACTGATTGGCTCAGCTTTGGCCAACGGTGGGTCCATCTTGGAGCTGGCTGGAACTGGCTCTGTCCAACATGGGGGAAGGCTACCTGTACCTACCTTAACTTGCCATGTAAGCCCAATAGAGGATATAACTGTAATTACACATCACACATATTTCATAAAATGGCAGATACTGATGGTGACACAGTTTGGGTCCATTCGAACTGTCCTTCTGATAGTGCAAAATTTTTCTCAAGAATAGCAGGAAAGTCTGGCCTGAAGAACTTACCTTGAATTTAAATTACTATAGAGTCTCTTGCCCTCCAGCAAGCATGTAGTACACATCGGAAATTTTCTGTCACCTGTGCATTTGTAAAACATAAAACTGTAACCAGATGTAACCAAAATGATTAGTTCATTCTTTTGTAACTAAGCAACATAGAGATAGGAGCAGGGTAGACAATGCTTTAATATTGTGTTTGTACACCTATGGCTATGGATATGCTACTATGCCCAAAGACAGTAGGACAAGGAGTAGTACGGACATGCTGCTATGCTCCCAGTACAGCCCCAGCCCATCTTGACAATGAGGTCGAGGGTAGTTAGAATAATTGGTTTGTGTTAGAATAGGAGTAAGGGTGCCAAATCATTGTTAGGGACCATGCACCATGAAGAAGGGAAGCAAGTTACATAAGCAAGGTAGGATTGTGCATGCCCATAAGAAGGGGTCAACTAAAGGACACACCTGTACGACCACCAAGGACCACCAGAGACCCCCACAGAAGCCCCTCGGAGCTCAAGGACGCATGCGTAATGACCATGCAAATATGATAATTAGTTATGGGAAATAGAATGAATATGCATGATCATTCTGGGAAATTTGATGCATATGTATGTAATTGGACAATATAAGCTTTGGTTGATGCAACCTGCGGTATGCACGCTAGGTGGAACGATCCCCCGTGCATCCGGCGCCGTAATAAAGAATGCCTGCTTCTTAATACTACATTGGTGTTAAGGAGTTTGATTCCTGATTTCGGTGACAAAACCAACAGAAAATGGCTCTGACAGGACAACACAGTTTATCTGTCCAGATTCATTACCACAAGTTCTCATTCTGTTTACTGTTATTTTCTTTGGGGTTTTTTTGGTTACCTAGAAGGAAAAATTCAAACAGGATGAAAAAGTAACAGAGACTAAGTGATTAATACAGTAAAACTGATACAGTTAAAAAAATGCAAGTTGAAAAACAAAGTCTGCTTTTCACAACATATTTCCTATGGGAGTTAGAGATAGAATATTTAAAAACAAAAAAGCAGTTCTAGTAGTGCAGAAGCTGTCTTTTTTTTTCAGTTTTGCAATAAACCAGGACCTGATTCACGTGAACAAGTACAGGGGAAACATCCCTTTATACCCTAAGGAAATACTAAGCCGTTAACTGGATTTGAGCTCGGCAGAGAAGCCCACTTCTCCCCCACTAGTAATACCCTGAGGCTTCAAGCTCTGTAGGAGCACTATAACACTGCTGAATGAACAACTACGTCATCAGCTCATTCCTACTCCCCTTTCTGTGGGGTTGGAGTTGGATTTCTTTAACTGAATCCAAAAAATGAATCAGTATCTGTGTTAATACATGCATGGAAATCTAAATTCTTCAACATGTCAAATCAAGGACAGTGATTTTTTTTTTTCTTTTTGACAGCTGGGTATCTTCACTACACAATGAGCAGAAAAATCAGTTGTTTGCGTAAAGCAAATTTAATGTAGCTATTATGTTTATCATTCACCTCCAGTTTATTGATTGACAATTATTTTGCATTTCCTTGTCCTTTTAAATTTTTATGTAGACACTCAAGATCTTTTTTCCTTTAATGCTCAGACTAGAAGAAAGATCAACAACAATAGCAGCACTGGTAAAATGGGTGCATAAGAATTTGTAACCACCATCTAGAACTTGCAGTCAGTTGACTAGAATTATTTCTCATCTCTACATAAATTCAAACAGCAAGAGTACATTTAAAATCCAACACTAGCTAGCACCAATTAGCAAACACAGAAAACTCTAAATGAACAAAAGTAGAATTAGGTAAAAGGATTTATAATTATGTGCAGTAGATTTGGAAAAGCATGTTAATTATGAACATTTCCTTTAAGAAATAGTTAGGTGCTCAAATGCGCCTAAATCTGTTAAGCCAGATGGGTACACTAACTCTTCTTGCAAGCCACTTCTTGTTGAATGTCTGACCAAAAGAACAGCTCCAAGGAAAAATTAGTGTTGCATGACTATAAGAAGATCATTGCTAGAGCAAATGAATGCCAGTGCTGTTGAGTTCTTGTTTGTCAATGCACTTTAATATTTTTAAATAAAATAGCATAGCATAGCATAGCATAGAATTGTTCAGTTGGGAATGTAAGAGTGAGCTATTCACAGTTCGGTGGGTTCATGAAGCATTAGAACATCTAAGGAGAGATGCAACATACAGATGGGCTCATGACTGAGGGGTGGACCTGACCACCACCACTATCGCACAGGTTATCCATGAATGAGAAACATGCGCCATAATTAAGTCAAGCAGGTAAAGCCTATCTGGCACAGAGGATGGTGGCTGAGATATCAGTGTGGGGAGGCCTGGCAGATTGATTATATCACCAAGGGAGGTGACGTGCTTACCATGGTGGAAGTGACTACTGGGTGGCTGGAAACATACCCTGTGACCCATACCACTGCCAGAAACACCATCCTGGGGCTTGAAAAACAAGTTCTATGACAACATAGCAGCCCAAAAAGAATCGAGTCGGACAATGTGACTCATTTCCAAAACAATTTCATAGACACCTGGGCCAAGAAACACGGCACTGACTGGGTGTATCGCATCCCCTATTCACCCACAAGCCTCTGGAAAGACTGAATGATACAATGGACTGTTGAAGACTATACCGACAGCAATGGGTGCTGGGATATTCATGCACTGGGACGCAAATTTAGAATAGAATAGAACAGAACAGAATAAAATAGAATAATTTTCAGTTGGAAGGGACCTACAATGATCATCTAGTCCAACTGCCGGACCACTTCAGGGCTGACTAAAAGTTAAAGCATGTTATTAAGGGCATTGTCCAAATGCCTCTTAAACACTGACAGGCATGGGGCATTGACCACCTCTCTAGGAAGCCTGTTCCAGTGTTTGACCACCCTCTCGGTAAGGAAATGCTTCCTAATGTCCAGTCTAAACCTCCCCTGGCACAGCTTTGAGCCATTCCCACACGTCCTGTCACTGGATACCAGGGAGAAGAGATCAGCACCTCCCCCTCCACTTCCCCTCCTCAGGAAGCTGTAGAGAGCAATGAGGTCGCCCCTCAGCCTCCTTTTCTCCAAACTAGACAAACCCAGAGTCCTTAGCTGCTCCTCATAGGACATGCCTTCCAGCCCTTTCACCAGCTTTGTTGCCCTCCTCTGGACACATTTGAGGACCTTAACATCCTTCTTAAATTGTGGGGCCCAGAACTGCACACAGTACTCGAGGTGGGGCTGCGCCAACGCTAAATAGAGCGGGATAATCACCTCTTTTGACCGGCTGGTTATACTGTGTTTAAATGCACCCCAGGATGCGGTTTGCCCTCTTGGCTACCAGGGCACACTGCTGACTCATATTGAGCCTACTGTCAACCACCATCCCCAGATCCTTTTCTGCAGGGCTGCTCTCCAGCCGCTCCTCTCCCAATCTATACTTGTGCCCGGCGTTTCTCCGTCCCAGGTGCAGACTCTGGCACTTGGGCCTCTTAAATTTCATGCCACTGATGATTGCCCAATGCTCCAATCTATCTAGATCCCTCTGCAAGGCCTCTTGTCCCTCGAGAGAGTCAACAGCACCTCCCAGTTTGGTATCATCAGCAAGCTTGCTAAGGGTGCATTCAACTCCTGCCTCCAGATCATTGATAATAATATTGAACAGAACTGGCCCTAGAATTGAGCCCTGAGGAACACCGCTGGTGACCGGTCACCACCCAGATGTAGCCCCATTCACTACAACCCTTTGAGCCCTGCTGTTCAGCCAGTTCTTCACCCAGCGCACCGTGAACCCGCTCATCCCACAGTTGGACAACTTGTCCAGATGGACGCTGTGAGGGACAGTATCAAAAGCCTTCCTAAAATCCAGAAAAACTACATCCACCGCCTTCCCTTCATCCACTAGGCAGGTGACCTTATTGTAGAAGGATATTAAGGTAGTTAAACAGGACTTTCCCTTTGTGAACCCACGTTGACTGTGCCTGATGATTGCATTGTCCTTTAAATGCCTTTCGATAGCACCCAGTATGATCTTCTCCATAATTTTTCCAGGTCCTGAGGTTAGACTAACAGGTCTGTAGTTTTCTAGGTCTTCCCCCACGCCCTTCTTGTAGATTAGAATAACGTTGGCTAGCTTCCAGTCAGCAGGGACCTCCCCAGACTCCCAAGACCTTTGGTAGATGATTGAGAGGGGTCCTGCTGTAACATCCGCTAGCTCCTTCAGTACTCTGGGATGAATCCCATCAGGCCCCATGGACTTGTGAATGTTCAGCTGATACAGCTGGTCCCTTACAAATTCAGTGTCCACAAATGGAAAGTCACTGTTCCCACACTCGTGGTCCTCTGACTCAGGGGACCGGGCAGCCCAAGGTCTATCATTAATATTAAAGACTGAGGCAAAAAAGCATTGAATGCCTCTGCTTTTTCTTAATCCGTATTTGTCAGGTGACCATCTTCAACAAGCATCGGTCCAATGTTTTCTTTAGACCTCCTCTTGCTATTAACATACTTTAAAAAGCCTTTCTTGTTGTCTGACACAACGCTGGCCAGTTTCCACTCTAGTTGAGCTTTGGCCTTTCGTGTCTTCTCCCTGCATATGCGAACCACGGCTCTGTAATCTTCCTGCGAAGCCTGACCTTGCTTCCAGAGATCATACAATTTCTTTTTCCTCTTGAGCTCCACGAGGAGTTCCCTGTTCAGCCAAGCTGGTCTTCTGCCCCACTTGCTTGACTTTCGACACAATGGGATTGCCTGCTCCTGTGCTTTTAAAAAGTGGTTCTTAAAAAATGACCAGCACTCATGTACTGTTAAGCCCTCAAAAGCAGATTCCCAGGGGACACTGCTAACTAGCTCCCTGAGTAGCTTAAAGTTTGCTCTCTTGAAATCCAGGGTAGCAACTCTGCTGACCTTTTTTGTCATTACACTGAAAATTTTAAACTCAACCATTTCGTGATCACTGTGGCCAAGACAGCCACCTACCATCACATCTCCCACGAGTCCGTCTCTATTCACAAACAATAAGTCTAGGAGGGCATCTTTCCTAGTTGGCTCACTCAGTACTTGTGACAAGAAATTATCTTCAACAAACTTCAGGAATTTCCCAGACTTCCTTGTCACAACAGCAGTATGGTATTCCCAGTTGATGTCTGGGAAGTTGAAATCTCCCATGAGGACAAGGGCTACCGATCCAGAGATTTCTCCTAATTGCCTATAGAATAAGTCATCAGTGCTATCATCCTGGCTGGGCGATTGATAGTAGACACCCATTACGACATCTGCTTTGTTTTCCATCCCCCTAATCCTCATCCAGATGCTCTCGACCACATGTATTAAAAAATACATTTTTAAACTTCTGTTTAGAAATCTGTATCTCAAAAGGTTTTCTCAAAATACCTAAAGTAATAATTTGGATATGAAGGAGTGGAGAAATATATAATTGAAAAGTTTGTAGGAAGTAATCCAGGATACTTTCCTGATACCAGCAAAGTCCAAATCTTTAGAAAATGCTATAGATGCTTGAGATGTTTTATAGATGTTGTGGTTTAACCCCAGTAGGCAGCTGAGCCCCACACAGCTGCTCGCTCATTCCCCCTCCAGTGAGATAGGGGAGAGAATCGGTAGGGTAAGAGTGAGAAAACTCATGGGCTTTGATAAGGACAGTTTAATAGGTAAAGCAAAAGCTGCATGCACAAGCAAAGCAAAATAAGTAATTCATTCACTACTTCCCATTGGCTGGCAGGTGTTTAGCCATTTCCAGGAAAGCAGGGCTCCATCACGTGTAATGGTTACTTGGGAAGATAAACGCCATTACTCTGAACATTCCACCTGTGACTGTTCGGTCAACACCTGCTCAGATTTTGGCTAACATAGCTCATGCTAAGGCCTGATGTACGCTTGGAGCAGCACCATTAGGTCAAAGCAAGAGCACCAAGTAGGCAGGACAGGTGGCCAGAAAGAGCTAAAGGACCATTATGCAGCCATTATCACCTGCAAATTGCTGTCTCCTGCAGCCATCATCTTTGCATATTGATTGTCTGGCATTTTCCTCAGAATCTGCTAATTTATGGAAATGATATAGACCAATCTTCCAAGCTGGAAGGTATAAAACATCAGCTTACCCAAAAAGCTTTTGAAGTGGATCCAACAGCAGCTGGACTGCTGAGGCTTTCATGGTTCCCGGTGTGATACAGGGATGCCCGCACTGTGATGGAGGAGGAAGGATGAGCACTCTCACCATCCGCTAGGTATCTGATTTTTGCTTATAGGTGCACGGATTAAGAGTTACGGGTTATAAGGTATGAAACCTTATGACTTGAGTGGTGAATAAGTGAATTCACGTGATCGACTAGTCTGGGCAAAAGGGGACTGAGCCCCTGTTTGTCATGTTTGTTTGTTGTATTTCTTAATGAGCTCATAAAATAAAGTTTAATTTAAAGAGTATGTTGTCCTGTAAGTTTGAGAGATCCAAACAGACTGTGACACCACCTTCCTCCTTCTTCCCCACAGCTTTTATTGCTGAGCATGACGTCATAGGGCATGGAATATCCCTTTGGTCAATTTGAGTCAGCTGTCCCAGCTGTGTCCCCTCCCAACTTCTTGCCCACTCCCAGCCTACTCACTGGCAGGGCAGTGAGAGAAGCAGAAATAGCCTTGACACTGTGTAAGCACTGTTCAGCAATAACTAGAACATGGGTGTTTTATCAACACTCTTTTCAGAACAAATCTAAAATGCTATGGCACCATGCAAGCTACTATGAAGAAAATTAACTCTATCCCAGCCCAAACCAGTACAATAGGCAAATAAAATAAAGCATTTCTCCCTGCTTCAACAACTTTCAGGTTTGGATTAGACACAGGAAACTAAAGAATGTGAACAAAATTAAGCCAAAAAGTAAATGATAGTTCTGTGGTTATAACACTGAAATTTGTGCTTTATTTTGTTAGATAATTTAGATGTTATTTTTCTTTTCAAGAAAGGCTATAAATAGTATCCATCAATGAAGTACAAATGAAAAGGAGGAAAGACGATCAAAGAGGAGGCGTGGAAGTGAATTCTCTGCACTCCAGAGAGGACGTGGATGAAATAAAGTACCTGTGCAGGTGTTAACAAATAGCCCTTGGGAAGAAGAAAATCAAACATGAAGTAACCAAGGATTGCTTTATGCTGACAGCTTGCCAGGTAGCAGTTACGAAATGTAGGTAATGAGGCTGGATGGCTAGGTTTTAAGACTGGGGTGCAAAATAAAAGAATGATTGCACCCTGGGTAGATTTTAGGTATACAGCATAAAAGTTGAAGAAGCCAAAGTGAATCAGTGGATGAATGTTGTAGATATGAATTCTGAGAGAGAACCAATAATGTACAGAAAGCTAAGAAAGAAAGGCAGCTATGTAAGAACATATCACACAAGGGGTTAGCCATAAAATATTTGAGTTAACGACTAAAGTTCTAGGAAGATTTGTGAGAAACACTGCACACAGAAAGGTTATACACATAATTTTTCAACTTTTACACAATATATAAGATCTATAATAAAAAGATGTGAATTTTTATACCCATTTCACTAAAATTAAACATAAACTAAATATGATTTGTATTACATTTATAAGATAGAACCATAATTAAATGGAAACTAAAGATTATTATTTTGAGACAAAATTCCTCCCTGTTGATTCCTTCTTGGAATGCACGACATCTTAAACTGTTAAATAAAATGTAAAGCTCCTTGCTGCTACTGTAGACAGATGTAACCTGAAGATACATACTACCAACAAAACTTACCAATGTTTATTTAGACTCAGCAAAATTCTGTGCTGAAGACACCATTTTATGGAAAATGAGCTATGAAATATTTTGATCAAAGAAGCAACATTCAATGAAAATTAAATTCTATTTTCTGTTGACTCACACTGCCTTGTCAAATCTTGAAATCTATTATTTGCAGATATTATACTATCCACTTCCATCACACTATTTTTAATCCCCCATCTTGTTTTGATTAAATGTGTGAACAAAATTAAACACACTTTTCATTATCTCAGTCTCTGACATTTCACACATCTATTTGCTCTTCCAATCTTTGTCTGTCATCTTTTGCCAAACAATGTCCCTGCAGTTATGGGTCCAGTACAACATATTTAGCATGTGAGTCAAAACAAAAGTAAAACCATGTTAGTTCAAAGCATGTCTGACGTTTATACTAGTCAAGTTTTAAAGCAACTCTAACTAAACGGAATAAAAATCACTTCATGAATATACAGTGATAAAAGAAAATTAATTCTCTTTCCATTCTGTTCTGTTCTCTGGCACAAGTTATTATGTTCATAAAATCTGAACACGGCAATTTGCTAATAGCTATGATTGCCAAGACATTAGTATCCCAGATTGCATCACTGTGAGGTACAACACACTGATAACATTAAACTAGCCATTAACATTTTCCTATTGAATATTACTATGCATATGCATCATTCCCATAGCAAAAGTATAAGAGCAATTCAGATTTCTCAAAGCTTAGTAATCATTAGTGGTACCAAACTTTAAGAAGTATGCTGAATATCCTAATACTGCTCCATGTTTCAAAGCTACACAAGTCATGACCTTCAAAGTAGTGAGTGTATTACTGATAGATAATTCTCTTACTTTCTAATAGAAAATATGAAGATAATGCAATCATGCATCCATGTATGAAAAAGTGTGCTTCTCTTGAATGTCTGATACCTACAAACACTGAAATATGTGGAATAATTGAATAGAGAAAATTGTACAGTGATTACAGCTGTCTGAAATTAATGATACTATACAAATCAGCCAGTTACCAATATATTCATGTAAGCTCTTTCTTGGTTTCCCTAGTACATTTCCAACAAGATGATAGAGGGAAGACTTTGAACAGCAGAACTTCTACAAAACTTTAAATATAACTTGAACAAAAACTCTCATGAGGACTTTAGGAATCCATTACTGTTATGTTCACTGCCTAAATGTAAAGTGGCTGTGAAACATACTGTGCACCCCTCACAGACCAAAATCTGTACCTTATCTCATTCACCACATCTGTAACAACACTACATACATCTGCCAGATAGCAGGATGGAGATCCATGCAACAGCATGGTCCCCCCAAGCACTGTCCCCACACTGACAACAGCCCAACTTCAGAGACTGAGTTTCTGAGCAGCTGCATGCTACAAAGTTTTGCTGCCCTAACTGCATTACCTAGACTGCAAGGAAATTTTCCCTTACTGACTGGTTCTGCTGGCAAAGCCATGGAGCAGGCAGCGCTGTGCCAGTGAATGGAAGCTTTCTTTCTTTGTCTTGTGGCCTCTGCTGCACAGAGTGCATAGTTATACCAGTGGAAAAGACCCCTCTGTCGGCACTAGAAGAGCCTTTTGATTTCCGGTACTAACTGATACCCTACTGAGGAACACCACTGCAGCTTCTTTTACATAGTAGGTCTATCAAGTTTGGGAACAGAATAGGAAATAAGAAGCTATTTTGTCTCTTTTAAGAGAGCTGATCCCAGGATTTGCTCCAAGGAAGGCTTTTGTGAACACAGCTTTTACTAAAATTTGAATCTTATCTTGTCAAAAAGACTTCAGCTACCTTGAATAGGAGAACTGTCTACTTAAGGAAAAAAAAAAGCAAAAATATAGTCTGTACTGAAGTATAATAATCAGGTCTTCTAATCTGACTTTCTAGAAGTAAAAAATTACATTGTGTCAAAAAAGAAAAATATAGAGATATATACACCTATTTACTAATGGAAGTTTATGAAAAGAAAGTCCAATGGGTTCATCTTTAGAAATACTAAGAATATCTGTACAAAATTTTCCCATAAACACTCACAACTTGCAAATGCAGAATACAATTTACTTGTTACTCAGAATCAACCATATATTAGTGCCCACCACTAAGAGAGACAACTAATCTCTTATTTACTCTTGGCTTCGTTATTATCCCTTTCTGGCTAGAACAACAGTTTGTAACACCAGTATGTTTCTTGCAAGCCTCAATTTCAGCAATATTTAACTAGAAAATAGCTGTTTTACACTAAGACACATCTCCACACACAATTGCTTAGAGTGGTGTGGCAGGTTTCCCTGGCAGAAACTTGCTGAGGGCTGGAATCTTCCCTTATAAATTCTCTTTATAATGTATCCTTTTCTTTTTTTCCTAGGAACATTCAACAATGCCAGGAATCTTCCCAGAATAGGTAAAGAAAAAGATAGATAAAATTTAAATAGTTTTTATGTGAAAAATAGTTTTATGTGGAAAAAGGCACCATTCTGCTTCTAGGTTTGTTCTTCATTAAGATCTAAAAATCAGAATCAAAGGAAAAACACCCCCCCATTTTTATTTTATGATGAATAAGCTTGCTATTAAAGTAGCCATTTTCTAAATAATCTATAACCTCACAAGTTACATGCTTCAGTATGACTATACCAAACTGAGATGCACATGTTTACCTCTTTTCTCCTTTCCTTTCTTCTCCCTTCTTCCTTTGTCATTGAAGAGGAAAAGTCAGAAATCCAGCAGGGAGGCTACCAGCATAGGATGATGTCGTGGTTTAACCCCAGCCGGCAACTAAGCACCACACAGCCGCTTGCTCACTCCCCCTCCAGTGGGATAGGGGAAAGAATCAGAAGGGTAAAAGTGAGAAAACTCGTGGGTTGAGATAAGAACAGTTTAATAATTGAAATACAATAAAATAAAATACTACTACTACTAAATTGTAATGAAAAGGAAAACAACGAGAGAGGGGAACAAAACCCAGGAAAAACAAGTGATGCAACCGCTCACCACCTGCCGACCGATGCCCAGCCAGTCTCCAAGCAGCGATCGCTGCCCCCCAGCCAACTCCCCCCAGCTTATATACCGAGCATGACATCATATGGTATGGAATAGCCCTTTGGCCAGTTTGGATCAACTATCCTGGCTGTGCCTCCTCCCAGCTTCTTGTGAGCCTGGCAGAGCATGGGAAGCTGAAAAGTCCTTGACTAGTGTAAAAACTACTTAACAACAACTAAAACATCAGCATGTTATCAACATTTTTCTCATCCTGAATCCAAACCACAGCACTATATTAGCTACTAGGAAGAAAATTAACTCTATCCCAGGCAAAACCAGGACAGTATCCAGCCCTTATTCTATACCATCTACGTCATGCCCAGGTCCTACCCTTTTTCCAATACATTCCAATTAATCACCACCACTTTCCCTGTCTTTTGATATAGACACACAGATATCATTCCCTTGGTCTATGGGCCATCCCTCTAAAATGTCCATTGAGTTCATTTAGTCCATGACTTTGGGCTCCACCTGTCATAACAGTCCTTCAGGGCAGGAGAGATGGTGTGCAGTGTTGGACTGTTGCATGCTGAAGCCAGTTCTGGTTCCATCACTGCTGCACTTTGCTTGGTTTCATCAAAGTTCATTCTTCATTAAGCTGGGTGATTCTTACTGAAATACCGTTGATATGGTGTATAGTAACCATAGTAGTGATGACATACAGTATTATATAGCAATTAACATCATACAATTCAAATCATTGGCTATTCTCACCCAAAATCAAATCCCCTTGAGGTACACAGTGGACTCCCGATCCTTCCACATCATCCACCAAGTGCACCCAGGTCCTTGAGCAAAAGCAATCCCATGAATGGGTTTGCCTTTGCCTGAGGCAGGAGTAACCCAGACTGACTTCCCCAGCATATTTTTTATGTGCACTACAGGGACCTTATCCCCTTCCACAGTGCATAAGAGTTTTGATTGGGCAGGGCCAGCTCGATTGGCAGATCCCCTAGTGTTGACTAACCAGGTGGCCTTTGCTAAATGTGTATCCCAATGTCTGAATGTCCCACCACCCATTGCTCGCAGTGTAGTCTTTAACAGTCCATTGTATCGTTCAATTTTCCTGGAGGCTGGTGCATGACAGGGAATGTGATATACCCAATCAATGTCATGCTCTTTGGCCCAGGTGTCTATGAGGTTGTTTCAGAAATCAGTCCCATTGTCTGACTCAATTCTTCCTGGGGTGCCATGTCGCCATAAGACTTGCTTTTCAAGGCCCAGGATAGTGTTCTGGGCAGTGGCATGGGGCAAGGGATATGTTTCCAGCCATCCGGTGGTTGCTTCCACCATTGTAAGCACATGGTGCTTGCCTTGGCGGGTTTGTGGGAGTGTGATAGAATCAATCTGCCAGGCCTCCCCATATTGATATGTCAGCCATCGCCCTCCATACCACAGAGGCTTTAACCGCTTGGCTTGCTAAATTGCAGCGCATGTTTCACATTCATGGATAGCCTGTACAGTAGTGTCCATGGTCAAGTCCACCCCTCAATCACCAGCCCATCTATATGTTGCATCTCTTCCTTGATGGCCTGAAGTGTCATGGGCCCAATGAGCTATAAATAGCTCACCCTGATGTTGCCAATCCAGATCCACCTGAGCCACTTCAATCTTAGCAGCCTGATCCACCTGCTGGTTGTTTTGATGTTCCTCAGTGGCTGGACCCTTGGGTATGTGAGCATCTACGTGACGTACTTTGACAACCAGGTTCTCTACCCGGGCAGCAATATCTTGCCACAATGCTGCATCCCAGATGGGTTTGCCTCTGCGCTGCCAGTTGTTCTGCTTCCATTGCTGTAACCACCCCCACAGGGCATTTGCCACCATCCATGAATCAGTACAGAGATAGAGCAGTGGCTGCTTTTCTCGTTCAGCAATTTCTAAAGCCAACTGGATGGCCTTTACTTCTGCAAATTGGCTCTATTCACCTTCTCCTTCAGCAGTTTCTACCACTTGTTGTATAGGACTCCATACAGCAGCTTTCCATCTCCGATGCTTTCCTACAATACGACAGGACCCATCAGTGAACAGGGCATATTGCTTCTCATTTTCTGGTAGTTTATTGTACAGTGGGGCCTCCTCAGCACCCATCACCTCCTCCTCTGGCGATATTCTGAAATCTTTGCCTTCTGGCCAGTCCATGATTACTTCCAAGATCCCTGGGCGATTGGGGTTTCCTATTCAAGCCCGTTGTGTAACCAGTGCAACCCACTTACTCCACGTAGCATCAGTTGCATGATGTGTAGAGGGGACCCTCCCTTTGAACATCCAGCCCAGCACCGGCAGTCGGGGTGCCAGGAGGAGTTGTGCTTCAATACCAACCACTTCCAAAGCAGCTCGAACCCCTTCAATATGCTGCCAATATCCCTTTTTCAGTTGGAGTATAGCAGGCCACAGATCCTCTGTGTCCCCAACTCCAGAACCCTAAGGGTCAACCTCGAATCTCCCCTGGTGCTTTCTGCCAGAGGCTCCAGGTAAGGCCATTCTCCCTGGCTGTGGTGTAGAGCACAGTTTTTACGTCTTGCCGTGCCCGGACTGGCCCAAGGGCTACTGCATTAACTATCTCCTGTTTAATTTGTTCAAAGGCTTGTCATTGCTCAGGGACCCATTTGAAATTGTTCTTCTTCCGGGTCACTTGGTAGAGAGGGCTTACAATCAGACTGTAATTTGGAATATGCATTCTCCAAAAACCCACAATGCCTAAGAAAGCTTGTGTTTCCTTTTTGCTAGTTGGTGGAGACTTGGCTGTTATTTTGTTGATCACATCCATTGGGATCTGACGACGTCCTTCTTGCCATTTTAGTCCTAATCACTGGATCTCCTGTGCAGGTCCCTTGACCTTACTTTGTTTTATGGCAAAACCAGCTTTCAGGAGGATTTGGACTATTTTCTTCCCTTTCTCAAAAACTTCTTCTGCTCTATTGCCCCACACGATGATGTCATCAATATATTGCAGATGTTCTGGAGCTTCACCCTGTTCCAGTGCCATCTGGATCAGTCCATGGCAAATGGTGTGACTGTGGTTCCACCCCTGGGGCAATCGATTCCAAGTGTACTGGACGCCCCTCCAAGTGAAAGCAAACTGTGGCCTGCACTCTGCTGCCAAAGGGATTGAGAAAAACGCATTAGTGATATTGGTTGTAGCATACCATTTGGCTGCTTTTGACTCCAGTTCGTATTGCAGTTCCAGCATGTCCGGCACGGCAGCACTCAGCAGCAGCGTGACTTCATTCAGGCCACGATAGTCTCCTGTTAGTCTCCACTCTCCATTATACTTTCGCACTGGCCATATGGAACTGTTAAAAGGTGAGCGAGTCTTGCTGATCACTCCTTGGCTCTCCAGTCGATGAATCAGCTCATTGATGGGAATCAGGGAGTCTCGGTTGGTACGATATTGCCTCCGGTGCACTGTTGTAGCAATCGGCACCTGTTGTTCATTGACCCTCAGCAACACCACAACAGAAGGGTCCTCTGAGAGACCAGGCAAGGTGGACAGCTGTTTAATTTCCTCCGTCTCCAAGGCAGCTATACCAGAAGACCATTGGTACCCTTTTGGGTCCTTGAAATACCCTCTCCTGAGGTAGTCTATGCCAAGGATGCACGGAGCCTCTGGGCCAGTCACAATGGGCTGCTTTTGCCACTCATTCCCAGTTAGGCTCACTTCAGCCTCCAATACAGTTAGCTGTTGGGATCCCCCTGTCACTCCAGAAATACAGATGGGTTCTGCCCCTATATAGCTTGATGGCATTAGGGTGCACGGTGCACCGGTGTCTGCTAGAGCCTTATACTCCTGTGGGTCTGATGTGCCAGGCCATCGGATCCACACAGTCCAGTGAACCTGGTTGTCCCTTTCCTCCACCTGGCTGGAGGTAGGGCCCCCCTAGTCCTGGTCATAGTATTCGTTACCCACTTCTTGTATATACGAGTCAGGAGTGTCTTCATTAAAATCAGGAGTAAGATCAGCTCTTTTACTCTGTCTGGGGAACTGTCCACTGGAAACTGGAGCAGCAATTTTCCTGGAAGAACCCCCTTGTGTGATTGTTTTTACTTGCAACTCACGTACCCGCACCTCCAGGGTCGAGGTAGGTTTTTCCATCCCACTTCCTCATGTCCTCTCCATGGTCACATAGGTAAAACCACAGGGTGGCCCATGGTGTGTACCCTTTATATCCTCTCTCTTGAGCAGAAGAATGCTGACTTCTAACGGCTGAGATACTGGTCTGTACAGGTCAGGAGTAGGACATATGTTTGAGTTGCCGGACCTCCTGGGACAGTTTCTCCACAGCCAAGACACAGGCCTGTAGAGAGGAAGAGAGACCTTCTTCATATTGTCGGAGTTGACCAGCCAATTCATCCACCATTGGTTCCTCTCCATCTTTCCAGGTCATTACTGCCAATGAGTTGGCATACAATGCTGGTGTGCTCCGTACCAACTTCTGCCACATGGGTCGCATGCACTGGACTTCATCTGGATCTTTGTATAACTGCTCGTTGTCCAGGTCATCATAAATCACCTCCAGCATGGCTAATTCCTTCAGGTACTGGATATCTCTCTCCATGGTGGTCCACTTGCCTGGGCAATATATAACATCTTCCTTGAAGGGATATCTTTCCTTCACGCCTGACAGGAGTCGCCTCCAGAGGCTGAGGACTTGTGCCCCTTTTCCAATCACTTTGTCAATGCCCCCTTCCCTAGAAAGGGATCCCAGCTGCTTGGCTTCCTTACCCTCTAATTCCAGGCTACTGGCCCCATTATCCCAGCATTGGAGCAGTCAGGTGACAACGTGCTCACCTGGATGATGGCTGAAATCTTTGCGTGTATCTCGCAGCTCACTCAGGGATAGGGATCGGGTGGTTTCCGTCTCGTCCACAAGTTCTTCCTCTTCCTCTCCTTGTGATGGCCCTGCTTTGTCATCTTCCCTTTCTAAACGAGCTGTCTTTCACTTCCAAGATTTCTTCTTATGTATAGGGGCGACTGATACTGACGCAGGTTGGTTCCCTGGTTGAACTGCATTATCTGTCACAGGTGGGGCTAGATTAACTGCATTGTTTGTTGCAGGGGAGGCTGGAGTAGCTGCAGTGCCTGTCACAGTGGGGGCTGGAGTAGCCGCAGTGCCTGGCGCGGGGGGGCTGGAGTAGCCATGGTGCTTGTTGCGGGGGGGGCTGGAGTAGCCGCAGTGTCTGTCGTTTTGTCACCAGATCCTTGAGGGTGCTGAACAGTGTTGAACAGGGCTCAATAGGCATGGGCCAGACCCCAGCACATTGCAGTGATCTGTGTCTTTCTGGAATTGCCAGGGTGACAGCATACTTTTTCCAAATATTCTACTAATTTTTCAGGATTCTGCACTTGTTCAGGGGTGAAGTTCCAAAACACTGGAGGTGCCCACTGTCCTATTAACCTTATTATGCTTATTAACCTTAGACAAAACTGAAACAATATTCCCAAGCAATACCAATAGATGTATCTTCACTACCCAAGGATGATCAAGATACTGAAAAGTTATTGTAATGAAGGAGGAAACATCGTAGAAGAAGGTAGCAAAGGTGCCATTCTGTATTTCCTCCACAAAGAACCTCTGAGGAAGAAGTATAATTGCTAATTGTCTCCACGAGGTGGTACCCGACGTACAGTAATGGTTTCAGTACAGCACTTAGATACCAACGTAAACTCAAGGCCACTGCTTTAATAACAAATCTCCCAGGCAAAACATCACTAATCACTGCAGAGCACAGCAAACTGCAAAAACCAACACCGATCTTTAACATGTACAGCAAAAAAATGAGCATGGTGCAGATCAGGTAAACCAATATCGAGAACAGATGAATCAATATTGTGGCCCGCAACTACTAACAGATCTAAATCCCTTAATACGCTCTGGTTAATCTGTTATTATCTCAAACCCTTCGTGCCCCACGTTGGGCGCCAAAAAGGACTGTGGTGGTTTAGCCCCAGTTGGCAATTAAGTACCACACAGCCGCTCGCTCACCCTCCCCCACCCCAGTGGGATGGGGGAGAGAATCGGAAGGGCAAAAGTAAGAAAACTCGTGGGCTGAGATAAGAACAGTTTAATAATTGGAACACAAAAAAATAATAATAATAATTTGTAATGAGAAGGAAGACAATGAGAGACCAAGAGAGGCACAAAACCCAGGAAAAAACAAGTGATGCAATCGCTCACCACCCGCCGACCAATGCCCAGCCAGTCCCTAAGCAGCGATCGCTACCCCCCGGCCAGCTCCCCCCAGTTTCTATACTGAGCATGACATCATATGGTATGGAATAGCCCTTTGGTCAGTTTGGGTCAACTGTCTTGGCTGTGTCCCCTCCCAGCTTCTTCTGCACCTGGCAGAGCATGGGAAGCTGAAAAGTCCTTGACTAGTGTAAACACCACTTAGCAACAACTAAAACATCAGTGTGTTATCAACATTTTTCTCATCCTAAATCCAAAACACTGCACTATACCAGCTGCTAGGAAGAAAATTAACTCTATCCCAGCTGAAACCAGGACAACATCCCTGTATTATCAACACTGTTTTCAGCACAAATCCAAAACATAGCACCATATGAGCTACTGTGAAGAAAATTAACTCTATCCCAGCCAAAACTAGCACATTCTCCACCCCTTATTCCATACCATTTCCATCATGCTCAGGTCCCACACGATGCAATACATTCTCATTAACCACCACCCCCCTTCCCATCCTTTGATATAATACACAGATATCATTCCCTTAGGCTATGGACCACCCCTGTGAAATGTCCTTAAAATGTTCACAAAATGTCCACAAAATGTCCATTGAGTTCATTTAGTCCATGACTTTGGGGTCCATCTCTTATGGTGGTCACTCAGGACAGGAGAGGTGGTGTGTTGCTTGGAGTTATTGGGCACCAAAGCCAGCTCAGGTCGGGACACTGCTGCACTTGCCCTGCTTCTTATAAGGCTTGTCCTCCATTGGTTAAGGTGGTTTCTGCTGTAGTGATTCCTATAACGTGCAACTCAAATCATGGGTTACAACCATTTAAAGGTGTTTCCATTATAATCTCCACCCCTGGTCCCTTTGGACCAGGTTATAGGGTTTAACATTGCAATTAACTCCTCCCCTTGCCCCGGTCCGGCTTGGACTTTCTCACAGACTGCAGTCCCTTAGGGGTGTACCTACTCCAAGTAGAGCCTTATCTATGAGCCACAGTCTCTCCAGGGGTATACCTGCTGCAGCATAGACTTATCCACAGCCACAGTTGCTTTGAGGTGCACCTGTTCCAGTGTGGCCTTCTCCATGGGCCACAATGCCTTCAGAGATAGACCTGCTCCAGCGTGGCCTTACCCACAGCCACAGTCCCTTCAGAAGTAAACCTGCTCCAACATGGCCTTACCCATGGCTGCAGTCCCTCCAGGGGAGTACCTGCTCTGTCTCGGGCTTATCCATGGCCACATGCTTTGAGGTGCTCCAGCGTGACCTCATGCACAGCCACTGATGCTTCAAGGTGTACCTGCTGCAGCATGGACTTATCCACAGCCACAGATGCTTCAAGGTGTACCTTCTCCAGCATGGACTTATCCTTGGGCCACAATCCCTTCAGAGGTGTACCTGCTGCGGCATGAACTTATCCATGGCTACAGACTCTTTGGGGTGTCCTGTTCCCACGTGGACCCATCCACAGGTCACAGTCCCTTCGACTCGAGTTCACACTGGAGTTTGAGCCTGTCCAGTACAGCAGCACAGAAACAGCAGCGATGCCCTGGCCAGCTGCCAGCCCAGGCACATCGCCATTGGTGTTATCAAAATGTTCCCAGGCACAGCAGAGTAAGATGATAAGCAGTACAGCAGTACAGTAAGCAGCAAAAGCAAAAAGCAGCCACTAACGAGCACTAGACTCTAATATACAGTGAAGCAAGCAAGCCCCATGGCAAGCACAGGAGCCTGCCAATTAATAGCTAAACAGGAATAACAGCTATAAATTCTATCATCTAGCACATTCCAATCAAATCTGTCATTATCTCGAACCCTTCGAGCCCCATGTTGGGTGCCAGAAAGAACTGTTGTGGTTTAACCCCAGCCGGCAACTAAGCACCACACAGATGCTCGCTCACTCCCCTCCGGTGGTATTGGAAGGGTAACAGTGAGAAAACTCATGGGTTGAGATAAAGACAGTTTAATAGGTAAAGCAAAAGCCGTGCACGCAAGCAAAGAAAAAACAAGGAATTCATTCACTCCTTCCCGTCAGCAGGCAGGTGTTCAGCCATCTCCAGGAAAGCAGGGCTCCATCACTCATAACGGTTACTTGGGAAGACAAATGCCATTCACTTCGAACGTCCCCCCCTTCCTTCTTCTTCCCCGCAGCTTTATATTGCTGAGCATGATGTCATACGGTATGGAATATCCCTTTGGCCAGTTGGGGTCAGCTGTCCTGGCTGTGTCCCCTCCCAACGTATTGTGCAACCCCAGCCTACTCGCTGGTGGGGCAACCTGAGAAGCAGAAAAGGCCTTGACTCTGTGTAAGCACTGTTCAGCAATAACTAAAACATCCCTGTATTATCAACACTGTTTTCAGCACAAATCCAAAACATAGCCCCATACAAACTACTATGAAGAAAATTAACTCTACCCCTGCCAGCTGGGGTTAAACCACGACACCCTTGCTGATTCAATTTCAAGAAACAGTTCTCAGACACCATTCCCTCAGTAATGCTAGTGTTTTTGGTGAAGCTTGTGTATGTAAAGCTATAAGCAAGAGGCCTTTGCTTGACACAAATGTCAGGGCTTAACAGTTGAAATGAGGAAAAAAATCTGTTTGCTTAGAAATATTGAAAGACAATATTATACTAGTGATGATTTTAAAAAGAAAACACATGAAGGCACCATATACAAAATCACTTTTTTGAATGTTCACACTTTGTGGTTATATATTTCCTATACTTACAAATATATACTTAAATACAGTATGTAAAATCACAATTAAATATCTGCCTGAATATTTTTACTCACATCCAAAAACCATACACATCATGTTCCAAAAATATTACTGAAAATACGTTCATGTGCATATATTGCATAAGATATTGCATGGAAATCCATGTGATTTCCCATCGATCCAATAATAACTGCAAATCAGGGCAGTTTCAGCTATAGAATCATAGAATGGTTTGGGTTGGAAGGGCCCTTTACAGGTCATCTAGTCCAACCCTTCTGCAATGAGCACGGACATCTTCAACTAGATCAGGTTGCTCAGAGCCCTGTCCAACCTGACCTTGAATGTTTCCAGGGATGGGGCATCTACCACCTCTCTGGGCAACCCGTTCCAGTGTTTCACCACCCTCATCGTAAAAAATTTCTTCCTTATATCTAGTCTGAATCTACCCTCTTTTAGTTTAAAACCATGATTACCCCTTGTCCTATTGCTACAGGCCCTATTAAAAAGTCTGTCCCCATCTTTCTTATAAGCCCCCTTTAAGTATTGAAAGGCCGCAATAAGGTCTCCCCGCAGCCTTCTCTTCTCCAGGCTGAACAATCCCAACTTTCTCAGCCTGTCCTCATAGGAGAGGTGTTCCATCCCTCTGATCATTTTTGTGGCCCTCCTCTGGACCCACTCCAACAGGTCCATGTCTTTCTTGTCTTCTGGGACCCCAGAGCTGGATGCAGTACTCCAGGTGGGGTCTCACCAGAGCGGAGGAGAGGGGCAGAATTACTTCCCTAACGAGAGCCTAACGAGAGTGGAGTAGAGGGGGAGAATCACCTCCCTAAACCTGCTGGCCACGCTGCTTCTTTTGATGCAGCCCAGGATATGATTGGCTTTCTGGGCTGCGAGCGTACATTGCCGGCTTATGTCCAGCTTTTCATCCACCAGTATCCCCAAGTCCTTCTCTGCAGGGCTGCTCTCAATCCCTTCATCCCCCAGCCTGTATTGATACTGGGGGTTGCCTCGACCCAGGTGCAGGACTTTGCACTTGGTCTTGTTGAACCTCATGAGGTTCACATAGACCCACTTCTCGACCTTGTCCAGGTCTCTCTGAATGGCATCCCTTCCCTCAGGTGTGTCAACCGTACCAGGCATGTCAACCACACCGTGTCAACTATGTGAGGGATGGCAGAGAAGTCAGCAGCATCTTTGCTCTGCCATCTCACACTTATGAGCCACACTGGATATACTGGATTTAACACCCTATCTGCCACACTGGAACTTACAGAACAGTTTTAGAGAAGAGGAAATTTTTATTATAACCCTTTTAGTGTTTGACTTGGTGATAGAAAGAATATCAGTGCTCTAATTGCCTATTTCCTAATGTAGCTATATGAAATAGTAAAAATAGCAAAGCTGAATAGGAATGCTGAGGTGTCTAGGAAAGAGCAAGGGAACATCCACCCGAGTTTACTCCTCTACATTTTCCATTGTGGCCATTTTTAAATACTGGGGATCTAAAGGTAGAGGATATAGGGATTGAGGAAGAATTTATGTAGCTCATAATGTGGCCTGGGATCATGTGCTGAGATTTTTTTAAACACTAGTAGAAAACTTATTTTTTTTAAATTTGATGAAATGCAAGTTGATGACATGAAGAGATTAAGAGACTAGAAGATTCAAATACATTTAATTTTCTCTCTAAAAAAAAAAAATAATAATCTCCCAGGAGTCTTCCACACTTTTTCTGAAAGGGCAATAATTTCCTGGCCTTTATCTTATAGGTGGTTTCAATCTACCCTCTCCAGAGGACGGCAGTTCTATAAAAAAAGTTTAAGTATTTCTTCCTCATTCCCATTACACAGCAGAGGGGAAGAAAAGTATTCCTCCTGAAACTTTAAGTATATACCTTTGGCAAGTGGAAAAGAAAATTAGTGATCTTGATTGTCATTTCCTTTAACCAATTAAGAATTCACATCTGCTATGTGTAAAGATTCTTTTTACAATTATGTATAATTCCTTTTCTTGCCATCCCCTTTTCTGCGTTAGTAAACACTTTGCAAAACAGCTTTTAAGAGAAAATCATTCATCCTCTATTTTAAATGTCATAATTAAATAATACTATCTGCTGGACAGCTTTTCCATAAAAGGAAGAACAAGATACCTTAGCCCTAATGTACAAGAAATATCCCTAAAGATGATTTAGATTACAAGGAAAAAAAAAAATTCATATTTTAATTATGAGGTCCCTCTACATCTCATATGGAAGAAGAAACTTTAGAAGAAACTGAATTTTGATGTTTCTTTAACATGTAGTTTCCTTCACATTTAGGAAGCATATGATGAGTATCACTGATACTCCAACTTTGCATGAAAGCAAATACAGCAATAGCTTAATGGAAAGAAACACAGCATTTAATAGACTAGGAAGCTGATATTTTGACCGTTGGGGTTTGTGGTAAGAAAAACATGACATGTTTGGTGATATGAAGAGCATTGAAGTATTCAAAGAAATAGAACAGGTAACTTCAACGTGTACAAACTTTGCTCAGATGGACTAACTGAATTAATGAGCATCTTACTCCTTATTCACATCATATTGATCAAAAGATAACAAATGTGCTGTCTACATGGCTGAAACTTCCTGAGAAGGAAAGAGCTGGTCTTTTCCTACTGTCCTAGTTTGCCTATAGCATTGCTTTCCCTATCTCATTGTGTGAGGAGGCAAGATTTTTTTTTTATTTTTTAAAAAGAATGTACTTGAATTCAGGTTTCAAATGTAATACTGACTGGAAACTAGGCTGAAGAGCCTATCAGGAGTGCAGCCTCCTCTAAGAGGCTGGCTATGCATCCAGAAATGCAGATACCCATATAAAGTACAAAAAGGAATAGTCAGAATTTCAAATATATTGAACACTATAACTGAACTACAAAAACCAAGAATTCTGCAGGCTGCCCTAACAAATAGATTTAGAAGAGTAGAACCTAATTTCAGCCAGATGCCACAGAAAACAAAGCTGGAATATAAATTCAGGTTAATTGCTTTTTGCTTCTGTTTAATATTACATGGATAGGGAAGCTTATTTTTAAGCTGTGGTACATCTCCCCTCAGCTCATAGTCACTGGGCTTCTGTACTGGCGACAAATATCTGACATTTCCTTCAGTCTCAGCAGCCTACATCACACAGGCTCTTACTCTGCACTTCTGACCTGACACTGGCTCTCTGTTTGTTATCCAGTATCATCGACATGCTAGAGGCTTTACTGTTGATTGTTCCCCCAAACCCGACATATTCTCTCATTGCATAAACACAAACTCTGAGCAGCACTATATATATGCATATCAGGACAAGAGGCAATGGGCACAAACTGAAACACAGGAGGTTCCATCTGAACATGTTACGCCCCTTGAGGACTTATATGGTTCTTGTTCTAGAAAGTTCTCAATCTTCTGCGCAGGCACGGGGGGGGGGGTGGGGGTGGTCACGAGGGGTCTCTCGAGCGGTCGCAAGCCCCTTCCTCAGATAAACTCTGTGAGACCTCTGGCCATAGATGGTAAGGTCCGTCGGAACCCGGAACTGCGCATCCTCCGACGCGCTCTCAACGTCCTCCGCTTCCTGCTCCCGCTCTCCGCCATGCAAATAGCGACCCGCGTCGCCACAATGTTTGAGACATTAACTCTTTCAGTCTCTCACAGGAAGCGGCTGTGTGGTGCTTAGCTACTGGCTGGGGTTAAGCCACAACAACAGAAAATGACTAAAATTTAGCAGCTTTTTCTATCTTTGACATTTCTGTGCAAGACAGAAAACCAAGAACCAAGGCATTTAACCAAAGTTCTCTTGTTAAGTAGCAGAAGACAGCCATTAGTGCTCCCCTTAGCCTTCTCCTCTGTAGAATAAAGAAATGCATTTCCCTCAGCCTCCTCACAAACATAACATAACCACACATAACACCCCATGTGCTACAGCCCCATCATCATCTGGATGTCCTTTGAGCTCTCTCCAGTCTGTCAATGTCTTTCTCATACTGGGGCACCCAACGCTGGACACAAGAAGTCCAGATGTGGTCTCATACACACCACAGCACTACTAATCACTTCTTACAACTTCAACGGTATTGTTTGAAACTTTTGAAAAAATAGTTTCCCTTTAGATATCTGGCTGTGATTGGAACCTAACATTGAGTTCAAATAAACAATTATAACTACTGTATATTCCCCAAAGTGATTTGATTGAGAGTGAGAGACAAGATTGGGAATGATGCCAGCTCTTGATTTTGAAGGGGAAAAAATAATGTATATAAAGGAGTGATAAATATAAACTCTTCCTCAAGCATGCCTGCCAACTTAAATTTATCAAAGTAGCATTTGTCAAGGAAAAAAATAGAACAGTAATCACCAAGTGTAGGAGAACCAATGTGATTTATAGAGGCAGTCAGCTTTAGCTGAGACACAATTATGAGAGCAGAATTTCTACAGCTTCAAATTGCTTTAGGGAGTAGACACCTCGGAGAGCGTTGCTGCCCAAACAAAGGACATTTAGAGGCGTTATGAAGCCAAAGAGGATTCCAAATACTCACCAGCTTTCATGGTTTTACTTGACATTGTTTGCAATCTGTTTTGCCAGCATTTAATATATATGATTGGCTTCAAATACTGCATACCTAAGAAACAATCCCTTTAACTATGAAGTGCTCAATACTTTTGAGCACTGTCACAGTCCTGTAACAATGGTTAGAGGTTAGGTCTTAAGGAATACTGCAGCTTGCAAAGACTTACAGTGAGATTCACCTATATAACAAATAATCTCAAGAAGCAAAAAAATGAACTTTCTCTACATAGATACAGCAATACAAAGCAGTAATCCTTTCAAAGAACTCTGAGGACAGAAGAGCTACAAAAGGATTTCACAAAGAGAAATTCCAGGATAGCAATGATGCATCAGTACAGTGATACTCTGTTCATGACTTTTTATTAATATTATTTGATTACATTTCATTTTTCAAAATACTGGGTTTTTTTGTAATACTATGATTTTCTGGGTTCAGTATGTTCTGGAAATGTTCAGGAACTAAACTATTTAAAATCGACATCAATAATGTATTGATTATTTAAAAAACATTTATCTTGCCAATATACTGCTACATGTTTTATAATTTATAGCAAATGTTCTTTGTCTGAGAAGTTACTACTTAACTATTGGAATTTCAAACATTTTTGTATTGTCATAGACTTCTAACAGCATGGCAATATCCATCCACTGGCAGCTCCTCCATTTATGAGCTGTGTGGGGTTTTTTTAAATAGTAAAAGAAACATTTCTGATTCTCATTTCAGTATTTTCATGTCTTTCACTTTAATAAATTTAATATTTATGGTCAAAACATAATAGTGTTAATGGTTCAAATAATACATGGTTTTGAATGCATCAGCTTTAATATGTCCACTGAGAGTTATTCTGAATTGCTTTTTTTCTCATTTTAGGCATATTTTCATAGAATCATAGAATATCCTGAGATGGAAGGGACCCACGAGGATCATCGAGTCCAACTCCTGACTCCACACAGGGCAACCTAAAAGTTAAACCATATATCTAAGAGTGTTGTCCAAACACTTCTTGAACACTGACAGGCTTGGGGCCATGACCACTTCCCTGGGGAGATTGTTCCAGTGTTTGACCACCCTCTCAGTGAAGAACTTTTTCCTAATATCCAATCTGAATTTCCCCTGATGCAGCTTTAAGCCATTCCCTCGTGTCCTATCACCGGACACCAGAGAGAAGAGATCGGCACCTCCCTCTCTGCTCCCCCTCATGAGGAAGCTGTAGACAGCAATGAGGTCACCCCTCAGTCTCCTCTTCTCTAAGCTGAACAAACCTAGTATCCTCAGCTGCTCCTCATAAGTCATGCACTCTATTCCTTTCATCATCTTTGTTGCCCTCCTTTGAACACATTCTAATATTTTTATAACCTCCTTATATTGTGGAGTCCAAAACTGCACACAGTACTCGAGGTGAGGCCGCACCAATGCAGAGTATAGCGGCACAATCACTTCTTTTGACCGGTTAGCTATACTGTGCCTAATGCACCCCAGGATACGGTTGGCCCTTTTGGCCGCCAGGGCACATTATTGACTCATATTGAGCTTACCATCAACCAAAACCCCCAGATCCCTTTCTGCAGAGCTGCACTCCAGCCTCTTGTCCCCTAGTCTATATGTACATCGAGGATTACACCATCTCAGGTGCATGTTGTGATTTAACCCCAGTGGGCAGCTAAGCACCACACAGCCGCTTCCTCATTCCCCACTCAGTGGAATGGGGGAGAGAATCAGAAGGGCAAAAGTGAGAAAACTCATGGGTTGAGATAAAGACAGTTTAATAGGGAAAGCAAAAGCTGTGTGCGCAAGCAAAGCAAAATAAAGAATTCATTCAATACTTCCCATCAGCAGGCAGGTGTTTAGCCATCCCTAGGAAAGCAGAGCTTCATCACGCATAATGGTTACTTGGGAAGACAAATGCCATGACTCTGACCGTCCCCTGTTTTTCATTCTTCCTCACAGCTTTATATTGCTGAGCATGACGCCATATGGTATGGAATATCCCTTTGGTCAATTTGAGTCAGCTGTCCCAGACATGTCCCCTCCCAACTTCTCATGCACTCCCAGCCTACTCGCTGGCAGGGCAGTGTGAGAAGCAGAAATAGCCTTGATGCTGTGTAAGCTCTGTTCAGCAATAACTAGAACATCGGTGTGTTATCATCACTATTTTCAGAATAAATCCTAAACATAGGTCCATACTAGCTACTATGAAGAAATTTAACTTTAGCCCAGCCAAAACTAGTACAGTGCAAAATCTGGCATTTGTCCCTGTTAAATTGGTGATTGCCCAGTGTTCTAATTTATCAAGGTCTCTCTGTAAGGCCTCTCTACCCTCGAGGGAATCCACAGCTCCTCCTAATTTAGTATCATTGGCAAACTTAGTGTGCACTCAACTCCTGTGTCCAGGTAATAAAAACAGTGGGGAGAACTGGCCCTAAAATTGAGCCCTGGGGAGCACAACTTGTGACTGGCCGCCAGCCTGATGTAACCCCATTTACTACAAGTCTTTGAGCCCAACCCTTCAGCCAATTGTTCACCCATTGTATTGTGTACATGTCTAGCTGTATGCTGGACATTTTGTCCAGAAGGATACTGTGAGAGACAGTATCAAAAGCTTTGCTAAAATCAAAAAATGCCACATCCACTGCCTTCCCTTCATCCATTAAGTGGATAACCTTGTCATAAAAGGATATTAAGTTAGTAAGGCATGACTTTCCCTTCATGAACCCATGTTGACTTTGACCAATGACTGCATTGTCTTTCAAGTGTTTTTCAGTAACTCCCAGAATAACCTTCTCCATAATTTTACCAGGCACCAAAGTGAGACTGACAGGCCTGTAATTAGCAGGGTCTTCTTTCTTGCCCTTCCTGAAAATGGGAAAAACATTTGCTAGCTTCCAGTCAACTGGGACCTCTCCAGATTCCCAAGACTGTTGATAAATAACTGAGAGAGGTCTCGCAATAACATCGGCCAACACTTTCAGTCCTGGGATGAATCCCATTGGGCCCCATAGAATTATGTGCATTCAATTGCAGCAGCAAATCCTGTACAAGTTCAAAGTCAACTGGGAGCTTATCACTCCCCGAGTCACGGTCCTCAAACCCAGTGCTCCAGGGGTCTCAGGGCCCATCATCAGTGTTAAAGACAGAGGAGAAGAAGGCATTAAATGTCTCTGCTTTATCTTCATCCCTATTGATGATGTGACCAACCTCATCAAGTAATGGACCAATGTTTTCTTTAGTCCTCCTTTTACTGTTAACATACTTAAAAAAGCCTTTTTTGTTATCCACTACAGTACTGGTCAGCTTCAACTCCAATTGAGCTTTGGACGTATGAATTTTCTCCCTACGGTGGCGAACATCATCTCTGTAGTCCTGTGTAGCCTGACTTCCAAAAGTCCATACACTTTCTTTTTCCACCTAAATCCCTGTTCATCCCAGCCAGCCTTCTGCCCCACTTGCTTGACTTCTGACACATTGCAGTTGCCTGCTCCTGTGCTCTTAAGGGATGGCTCTTAAAAAGTGACCAACATTTATGGATTCCAATACCCTCGAAAGCAGATTCCCAGGGGACCTTACTAACTTGTTCCTTGAGCAGCCTAAAGTCTGCTCTCCCAAAATCCAGGGTAGTAGCTCTGCTGACAGCTTTTCTCATATCACCAAAGTTTTAAAGTCAATCATTTCATGATCACTGTGGCCAAGACAGCCACCAATCATCACTTCACCCACGAGACTATCTCTATTTACAAACAACAGATCTAGGAAGGCACCTTTTCTAGTCGGCTCCCTTAGTACCTGTATCAAAATGTTATCTTCAACATGCTTCAGGAATTTCCTGGACCTGTTTGTGTCTGCTGTATGATAGTCCCAGTTAACATCTGGGAAGTTGAAGTCACCTATAAGGACAACTGATAAGTTGTCCACTGATTTGTTCAAAATAATTTTTACATGTAAAACACAAGCAAATAGTTCTATATAAAATTAATGTTGGGTAGGATGCAAAATACTTAGTTTTCACCTGAGATATACTTCTCATAACTTTCTACTGGAAACATGCTCTAGCCTTTCGTTCTTCAGTCATAGCCTCTCATAAAACTTTGGCTCTCCCAT
The DNA here is from genome assembly GCF_034638445.1 of Ciconia boyciana. Classification (NCBI taxonomy): domain Eukaryota; kingdom Metazoa; phylum Chordata; class Aves; order Ciconiiformes; family Ciconiidae; genus Ciconia; species Ciconia boyciana. The sequence continues at coordinate 33,895,987 of NC_132937.1, forward strand.
GCCAATGTGATTCTCAGATTCAGTATCTTCTCTCTTGAAAAGCATGTGCTTCATTTTTAGTTGATATGAGCTAAAATGTGAAATGCAGATTTTTCAAGGATCTTAAGTTAATTAGGTCTCCAAACCTCATCAAACTTTCATGGCAACTGGAATATTAATCCATTTTAGCCTTTGGAAGACTCTTGAAAGATGCTGATTTCTGGGTAGAAACTTCATTATTCTCTTAGCACCTTCATGTTTTGGCACCTCTGATTTAATATTTTCTATATTAATAGGAAATCTATAGTAATTAATACAAATTTACTGATATTGAGGCACTCAAGGAAGAGGACTTATGTCATGATCATATAAAACTTGTATCATGAATGACAGACTTTCGAAAAATTATTTCAGCTATATTGAATGATCTGTTTTTTCCATTTAACTCTCTTTGACCTTTAACCCAGCAATTCCTATTTTGGAGAACTCTCATGGTTAACCCTACTACCCAGAACCATAAGTATACAATTTTACCTATGTTTAAATTATATTTACAGATCTGTAAGAAAACTGTTACACATATTCTGAGATCATATAGCATTTAAATAGCTAGATATTTATTTAATACCTGGTTTCCAAAGCTTTATAAAAAAGTTTTGTCACATTTATCTTAAAATTTTGAGAATTAACAATGGCAAAAAAAGGATGACTGAAAGAATACACAGGAATTCTCAAGGAAGGGTTAAAGATACCAATCTTTAACTTCAGAGCCAATAATTAGTCTTCTAGCAAGACTAGCAAGGTTTTTTATGACCTGAACTTAGACAAGAAATCATTAAATGCTATTGCTGTCTCACTTCCCTGAAATAAATTGCATTTTTTATAGTTAGCATCTCAGAAACATAAAAATTATTTATCTAATCTGAAAATGTCAGCTTTAGTATTTTCCTCGTTCTGGTTTTTTTTTAAATTGCCAACAGTGTCCACATATTAATATTTTAAGAAAGTGTTTTATAAACAAAATAAAAACTTTTTAACATAAATATGCTGTGTTCTGATTCTGTTTCCTGTTTTTATTGAAGAAATTCATTAGTTACAGTAGCAAAATCCTTAACACTGTTGTTTCAAAGGCACTGAGACATGAGAACAAAGGAGTTCAGTCTGTCAAAACCCATGAAAAATTACCTGCAAGAGTTTCACATACCATCCTATTGGTACAGGAGGGGGTCAAGAGACTTCAGGCTTCCCTTCACCACTAAAGTATGACATTGTTCTCTACAAAGGAGATTGGGTTTTGCTTTCTAAAGCAACAGATTTGGGGGTTTTTTGATGCTAATTACAAACACTCAGGATGTTTTTTCTACCTGTCCTTCATAAAGAGGGTTTCTACACATGTGGTGAAGCTGGGATTTAATTCCACCACCCTCACTATATGGGAGATCTGAATTGGTTTTTTCCCACTGTATCTCTAACTTACTCTTGTTTGGTTCCCTTCCCTTTTTTCATTGAGAAGGCTAGAATTTTCCTTTTCAAATGAATACAGACATTTAAAGATATTGTCTGAGAGCAAATAAGGCATTTTATTAAAATTTTCATTCTTTCAAAGCCTTTCAAGTGAAGTCATGCTTTCAGTAAAAAGGGCATATCTGACTTGGGAGGAGCTCCATCATAATATAATAACTTTGTGTCCAAGAGTACATTAAAACTGTATTTGCAGTGTAACAATGGATCAACTAATATTATGGTAAAGAGCTTATATTCATGGGGTAGGGAAAAAAGGGATAGGGAGCTATGTATTTCTTCTTTAACTGCAAACTATAATCAGCTAACTAAGCTGCTCTAAGAGTGTCACGTTTTAGCCCAAGTGAAATGGGGAAGACTTAGTTATACAAGTGAGGTGGGTTAACCTTGACTGGCCACCAGGTGCCCACCAAGCTGCTTTCTCACTCCCTCTCCTGAGCAGGACAGGGGGGAAAAATAAGATGAAAAAGCTCATGGGTCTAGATAAGGATTGGGAGATCACTTACCAGTTACGTTCACAGGCAAAACAGACTCGACTTGGGAAAATTAATTTTATTTAATGCCAATTAATAACAGAATAGGATAATGAGAGACAAAAACAAAACTAAAACCACCTTCCTCACATCCCACCCTTCTTCCCAGGCTCAGCTTCACTCATAACTCTTCTACCTCCTCCCCCTGTCCCAGCAGTGCAGGGGGGGATGGGGAATGGGGGTTGCAGTCAGTTCATAATGCTTCATCTCTGCCACTCTTTCCTCCCAACACTCTTCCCCTGGTCCAGCGTGGGGTCCCTCCCACGGGATACAGTCCTTCATGAATGGTTCCAGCGTGGGTCCTTCCCATAGGCTGCAGTTGTTCAAGAACTGCTCCAGCATGGGTCCTTTCCATGGGCTGCAGTCCATCAGGAATGGACTGCTCCAGTGTGGGTCCCCCATGGGCTGCAGTGGGTCCTGCATGGGCTGCCAGAAAACCTGCTCCTGCATGGGTGTACTGGTTTAACTAGAGATAATTTTCTTCATAGTAGCACAAGCTACATGGGGCTATGTTTTGGATTTGTTCTGAAAACAGTGATGATAACACACCAATGTTTCAGCTATTGCTGAACAGTGCTTACGCAGCATCAAGGCCTTCTCTGTGTCTCATGCTGCCATGCCAGCAAGTAGGCTGGGGGTGCACAATAAGTTGAGAGGGGACACAGCTGGGACAGCTGACCCCAACTGACCAAAGGGTATTCCATACCATATGACATCATGCTCAGCAATAAAACTAGGGGGAAGAAGATGGAAGGGGAGGACGTTCGGAGTTATGGCTTTTTGTCTTCCCAAGTAACCATTACATGTGATGGAGCCCTGCTTTCCTAGAGATGGCTAAACACCTGCCTGCAGATGGGAAGTAGTGAATTATATTGGCTTTGCATGGCAAGGTTTTGGTAGTGGGGGGGGGGCTACAGGGGTGGCTTCTGTGAGAAGCAGCTAGAAGCTTCCCCGATGTCCCACAGAGCCAATGCCAGCCGGCTACAAGACGGACCCGCCGCTGACCAAGACTGAGCCAATCAGCGACAGTGGTAGCGCCTCTGTGATAACATATTTAAGAAGGGGGGAAAAAGTTGCTGCGCAACAGCAGTCAGAAGAGAGGAGTGAGAATATGTGAGAGAAACAACTATGCAGACACCAAGGTCAGTGAAGAAGGAGGGGGAGGAGGTGCTCCAGGTGCAGGAGCAGAGATTCCCCTGCAGCCCATGGAGGAGACCATGGTGAAGCAGGCTGTCCCCCTGCAGCCCATGGAGGTTAATGGTGGAGCAGATATTCACCTGTAGCCTGTGGAAGAGCCCACGCTGGAGCAGGTGGATGCACCCAAAGGAGGCTGTGACCCCATGGGAAGCCCATGCTGGAACAGGCTCCTGGCAGGACCTGTGGACCTGTGGAGAAAGGAGCCCACGCTGGAGCAGGTTTTCTGGCAGGACTTGTGACCCTGTGGGGGACCCACGCTGGAGCAGTCTGTTCCTGAAGGACTGCACCCCATGGAAAGGACTCACACTGGAGCAGTTCATGAAGAACTGCAGCCCATGGGAAGGAACCATGTTGGAGAAGTTCATGGAGGACTGTCTCCCGTGGGAGGGGCCCCATGCTGGAGCAGAGGAAGAGTATAAGGAGTCCTCCCCCTGAGGAGGAAGGAGCGGCAGAGACAATGTGTGATGAACTGACTGCAACCCCCATTCCCTGTCCCCCTGCACCACTCAGGGGGAGGAGGTAGAGAATTCGGAAGTTAAGTTAAGCCTGGGAAGAAGGGAGGGGTGGGGAGAAGGTGTTTTAAGATTTGGTTTTATTTCTCATTACCCTATTCTGTTTTGATTGGTAATAAATTAATTTTTTCCAAGCTGAGTCTGTTTTGCCTGTGATGGTAATTGGTGAGTGATCTCCTGTCCTTATCTCAACCCATGAGCCTTTTGTTATATTTTCTCACCTGTCCAGCTGAGGAGGGGGAGTGATAGAGAGGCTTTGGTGGGCACCTGGCATCCAGCCAGGGTCAACCCACCACATGAATGAATTCCTTGTTTTGCTTTGCTTGTGCACACGGCTTTTGCTTTCCCTATTAAACTGTCTTTATCTCAACCCACGAGTTTTCTCACTTCTGCCCTTCTGATTCTCTCCCCCATCCCATTCTCTCCCCCATCCCACTTAGCTGCCGACTGAGGTTATCCCACAACAGTGGGGTCTCCACACGCTGCAGCTTCCTTCAGGGCATATCCACCTGCTCCGGCATGGGGTCCTCCATGGGCTGCAGTGTGGATATCTGTTCCACTGTGGTCCCCCATGGGCTGCAGAGGGACAACCTGCATCACCATGGTCTCCTCCATGGGCTGCAGGGGAATCTCTGCTTCTGCGCCTGGAGCACCTCCTCCCCCTCCTTCTTTGCTGACCTTGGTGTCTGCAGGGTTGTTTCTCTCACATTTTTCTCATTCGTCTCTCTCACAGCTGCTGCACAGCGTTTTTTGCCCTTTCTTAAATACGTTTTCACAGAGGCGCCACCAGCATTGCTCATTGGCTTAGCTTTGGTCAGCGGCAGGTCCATTTTGGACTTTTTCAAATATGGGAGGGGTGTGAGTTTCATTTTTAACTGTCTTGTTGTGTTGGATTTACGTGGCAAGGTTTTGATATCAGGGGGTGGGGGTGGCCTGCAGAGGTGGCTTCTGTGAGAAGAGATCAGGAGCTGCCCCCATGTGAGATAAAGCCAGTTCCATCCAGCTCCAAAATGGACCTGCTGGGGGAGGGAATCGGAAGGGCTAAAGCGGGAAAAACACATGGGTTGAGATAAAGACAGTTTAATAAGTGAAGTAAAGCTGTGTGCACAAGAAAAGCAAAATAAGGAATTCATTCACTACTTCCCATTGGCAGGCAAATGTTTAGCCATTTCCAGGAAAGCAGGGCTTCATCACGCCTAATGGTACTTGGGAAGACAAATGCCATAACCCCAAACGTCTCCCCTTCCTCCTCCTTTCCCTGAGCTTTTATTGCTGAGCATGATGTCATATGGTATGGAATATCCCTTTGGTCTGTTGGGGTCAGCTGTTCCAGCTGTGTCCCTTCCCAACTTCTTGTGCACCCCCAGCCTACTCACTTGGTGTGAGAAGCCCAACACTTTCCTGCCACTATTGAAATTCCACTCACAGGGCAATTTTTTATGTTCTTCTACTACCTTTCCATGTTTTTCTAGTACCTTCTCCCAAGTGTCTGCATCCATTACATCCTGTGTATTTTACAGTATCCCACTTCTGACACCAATTAATGTCACAACCTAAAGGGTTACCTGGCCTGCAGGTGTGCAAAGATCTCGACAGTGGGTTTGTAGGATTCCATAATACACAAGGACATGGAGGCTTTTATCCTCTAAATTTCTCTACTTTATTACAGATTACCACAAAATCACCACTAGCAAGTATACCTATGATTAATAAAGTGAATATATATATATATCAAGCTATTACAAATTACTATCAGCAATCAATAATATAGTATCAATCAATAGTATGGCAGCAGTCAATAATAGCAACAACCAATCATATAGCAACAACCAAGTAGGTATATACTAATACAGGTTACTACAAACTTATAGTTACTGAAGCAACTTATCAACAATATAATGGTAGATATATTATGATAGATTACTTATATGGATATATAATACGGTATCAAGTGAATTAGACAGATTTCAGAAGGGGCAAAATCATCCCAAAGGTGGGAGGACAAACCAAACCAACTCCAAAGGGGGGAGAAAGGGTCAAAAAGGGGGACCAATAAGATAACAGACAGAGTCTCACTTCAAAGATGATCCATGTCACAGAGTCTGGAGTCAGCCAAGCATCCCCAATGAGGGTCCAAGATCTCGTAGAAAGTTTGTGGAGAATTCAGCCTGTTTAGGAAAGGAAAAGTACGTGCAGCATGGGAAGTTCTCAGATAGAGAGGCTCCATCTTTGAATAAAAATTAAGTCATTTTTATATCATAGAGACATAAGAGGGCATAGGACACCACCACTTCGAGCAGCCAATAGATGCTGTTAAGTTTTATTTTTCACCTGGAACAGCCAATAGATTATGATGTTTTCTGTTCTTTCAGACCCATTTTATTTTCCCAGACTGTTTTCCACCTTTTCAGAAGATGAGTTGCTGTTACAGTCCCTTGTTTTTGTGCTTATTGGTGGTATCTCAGGATGCCTCCGGTTTCTAGGTACCCCGGCCGTACTTCAAAGAGGTCAGCTGCACTTTTCAAGGATGCTTCTGGTTCATAGGTTTAGTTTCCAGGCTGGCAGGCCTTTCTCTGTCAGTGGTTTCAGAAGTGGGGCAGAAATGGAAAAAGCTGTGCAAATACTGTTCAGCAATAACTAAAACACTGCAGTGTTGTCAACACTGTTTTAGTCACAAATCCGAAACACAGCACCATACAAGCTGCTATGAAGAAAATTGACTCCATCCCAGCTAGATCCAGTACATGGCATTAGGGTACACTGTGCATCTGTGTCCACCAAAGCGTTATATTCCTGCAGATCTGATGTGCCACCCTGTCCAGTCAACACAGTCCAGTAAACCCAGTTGTCCCTTTCCTCTGCTTGGCTGGAGGCAGGGACCCCCTAGTCCTGGTCAGAGTATTCACTATCTGACCCCTGCAGTGTCATACCTGGAATCCTTTCACCAAAATCAGGAGAGGAATTCTCAGCCCTTCTTCTACATCTGGGTTATTCCTGGTTGCCTTCTACTGTCTCAACAGCAAATGGAGCAATGGCCTTCTTGTATGGTCCCTTCTTAGCAGCTGTCTTCCCCCAAAGTTCACGTATGTGGGCTTCTAGCTTCAAGGTAGGCTCGCCATCCCACTTCCTCATGTCCTCCCCTGGTCATGCACAAAGAACAAGAGAGTGCCATGCAGCCTGCACCTGGGGCTTCCTTTCCCTCCGGCAGGGGGAAACTGGCTCCGTGGGGCACCCCTGACAACTAAGACACTGGCCCATGGGGACAAAAAGGAAGAAAAATACTCTTAAAAATAATCTCATTAAGTTCAACAATGGGAAGTACAAAGTCCTGCACCTGGGGAGGAACAACCCCATGCACCAGTACGTGCAGGGGAACAACTGTCTGAAAAGCAGATTTTCAGAAAAGGACCTGGGGGTCCTGGTGGACACCAAGTTGAACATGAGTCAGCAATGTGCCATTGCGGCAAAGAAGGCTAAGGGTATCCTGGGCTGTATTAGACAAAGTATTGCCAGCAGGTTGAGGGAGATGATCCTTCCCCTCTACTCAGCACTGGTGAGGGAGTGCTGTGTCCAGTTCTGGGCTCTCCAGTACAAGAGAGACATGGAGATACTGGAGAGAGTTCAGTGAAGGGCCACAAAGATGATGAAGGGACTGAAGCATCTCTCCTATGAGGAAAGGCGGAGAGAGCTGGGACTGTTCAGCTTAGAGAAGTCACAGGGGGACATCTCATCAATGTATATAAATACTTGAAGGGAGGGTGTAAAGAAGATGGAGCCAGGCTCTTTTCAGTGGTGTCCAGTGGGCACAAACTGAAACACAGGAGTTTTCATCTGAACATAAGGAAACACTTTTTTACTGTGAGGGTGACCAAGCACTGGAACAGGTTACCTAGAGAGGTTGTGGAGTCTCCCTCCTTGGAGATATTCAAAAGCCATCTGGACATGGTCCTGGGCACCTGGCTCTAGGTGGCCATTCTTGAGCAGGGGGGTTGGACCAGATGACCTCCAGAGGTCCCTTCCAACCTCAACCATTCTGTGATTCTCTGAAAACACTGGAGCCAACAGGAAAGTCGCCTCACCAACAAGTTGTCTTGTCTTACGCCAGGATGAAACCAGGTTACGCACGCCCGAAAAAAAGGCAATGATGTTAGATAATAGGATGAAACAGATTACATGAAGATGTGCAAGAACCTCAGGAGCCCTTGCAACAAAGACAGACACATCAATCCCAGAGAAGAGTGAGGTGTAATCCCTCACTCATTCCACAAGGAAACCCACCCAACACAGAAAAGACATCAGTACCAGGAAGTAGTATAAGAACAACTGATATACAAGATAAGAAGTGACAGGTGTCCCACCCCCAGCTTTTGGCCCACCCACCTCCCAGAAGCTGCACATGCCATTTGCCCTGGAAGACACTCCTCACTTCTAGTCACATGGTCTGTTGTGATTGGCTGGAAGGACTAGCCACCCCTACCACTTTACCTGGAAGTACATAAGACCTAGAAAGCTCTTCCCCTACTGTGGTGGGTTGACCTTGGCTGGCTGCCAGGTGCCCAGCAAGCCACTCTATCACTACTCCTCCTCAACAGGACAGGGGGAGAAAATATGAAAAAGCTCATGGGTCGAGATAAGGACAGGGAGATTGCTTACTAATTACCATCACAGGCAAAACAAACTCGTCTTGGGGAACTTAATTGAATTTATTGCCAATGAACACCAGAGCAGGAAAATGAGAAATAAAAACAAAACTAAAAACACCTTCCCCCCACCCCCCCTTCTTCCCAGGCTCAGCTTCACTCCTGACTCTTCTACCTCCTCTCCCCAAGCAGCGCAGGGGAATGGGGGTTGCAGTTAGCCCATAATGCTTCGTCTCTGCCACTCCTTCCTCCTCAAGCTCTTACCTTTGGGCAAGGTAGACACCTGTTTAATCTTCTCTATATCCACAGCAGCTACACCAAAAGCCCATCAGTACCCCTTTGGGTCCTTGAAGTACCCTCTCCTGAGGTAGTCTATGCCAAGGATACACAGGGCCTCCGGGCTGGTCACAATAGGGTGCTTTTGCAACTTGTCCCCTGTTAAGCTCACCTCAGCTTCCAATGCAGACAACTATTGGGATCCCCCTGTCACTCTAGAAATCCAGATGGGTTCCGTTCCCTTATACCTTGATGGCATTAGGGTATACTGTGCACCAGTGTCTACCAAAGCCTTACACTTCCGTGGATCTGATATGCCAGGCCATTGAATCCACACAGTCCAGTAAACCCAGTCATCCCTTTTGTCCTCCTGGCCAAAGGCAGGGACCCTCTGTTCCCGGTTCTGTTTCCGGAATACTGTTCCCGAGTATTCACTGTCTGACCCTTGCACCTTCACCAGAATCAAGGGAGGCAATCTCAGTCCTTCTACGTTTGGGGGATCACTGACTGCCTTCTTCCATCTCAACAGCAACTGAACTGACAGCTTTCTTGGGTGGCCCTTTCTTAGCAGCTGTCTTCCCCCTCAGTTTGTGTACACAGGCTTCCAGCTTAAAGGTGGGCTCACCATCCCACTTCCTCATGTCCTCCCCCTGGTCATGCAGGAAGAACCAGAGTCTGCCATGCGGCATGCACCTGGGACTCCCTTTCCCTCTGGCTGGGGGAAGAGGGTACTGGCTCCATGGGGCGCCCCTGACAGCCGAGGCGCTGGTTGGTGGGGACGAGGACAGAGAGAGATTTTCTTCAAAATGTCGGAGTCAGGAAGATGCTCTCTCCACAGTTGGTGTATTCGAATCAGGGCAATACATTGTTGCCAAGCTGTTGGAATATGACGCTGGAACGTTTTGGACCACCTTCCTCTACATGGCTCGTATACACAGGATTTCATCCAGATCTTTGGAGACCTGGTTGTCCAGGTCACTGTAGATGTCTTCCAGCACCACTAATTCTCTCAGGAACTGGATGCCTTCCTCCGCAGTAGTTCACTTTCCTTGGTAATTCACAAGATCTTCCTTGAAGGGATATCTTGCCTTCATGCTTGACAGGAGCTGCCTCCAGAGACTGTGGATTGCTGCCTCTTTTCCAATTCCTCTGTCAATTCCCTGGTCCCTAGCAAGGGATCCCAGCTGTTGGTCTTCCTTACCTTCTAATTCCTGACTGTTGGCCCCGCTATCCCAGCATAGGAGCAGCCAGGCAGCAATCCGCTCCCCTGGCTGGCAGCTGTAATCTTTCCACATGTCTCAAAGTTGTCTCGAGGTCAGGGACTGGGTAGTTTCTTCCTCTTGTCTAATTTCTCTCACTTCTTCCTCCCATTTCTTTGATGAAGGACCAGCTTCCTGATCAGACCCTTCTACCTCCTCCTCCCTTACTAATCAATGATATGGACTCATCGACCTCCTTGCCCACTGTTTCTTTTTCATTACTGGGGCAATTACTGTAGTTGGCATTTGGGTCCCTATCTCAACCACAGTGTCCTCAGATGTGGTTTGGGTCCCTGTCTCAAACATGGCATCCTCAGAGGTGGTTTGGGTCCCTGTCTTAACCATGCTCCTCTGATAGTACTGAATAGTGGCTCAATAGGCACAGGCCAAGCCCCAGTACAGTGCTAGAGGCTGTTGGTTTTCATTGGGGTCGGCAAGGCACCCTTCTATCAGGTGGCACGTCAATTTACCAGGATTACTTGCCTGTTCAGGTATAAAATCCCAGGCTATGGGAGGTGATAACCACCCTCGGCACCTGCCCAAATCCTTCCACACACCCTGCCACCCAGGGACCAGCCACCTCAGGGCATGCTTCAGTATAGCCTCGCCCAAAAGTTGTCTTCTCTTACGCCAGGATGACACCAGATTCCACAAACCCAACAATAAGCCCACAGAGTTAGTAGTATTAAACAGCTCATGTAAAGGTGAACAAGGACCTCGGGAGCCTGTGCAACAAACCCACCCACATCAATCCTGGATAGGAAGAGGGAGGTGTATTCTCTCATCCTCTCCACAAGATAGCTCCCCCAGCACAGTAAGGACATCAATGCCAAGGCCAAGCGCATAGCCATTGTTTGAATTAAAATGTTCCCAAGCTCAGCAAAATAAAGAGATAAGCAGTGCAGCTAGAAAACTCTGTGACCTGCACAGAAGCCTGCCAATTGATAACTACTATAGCTACAGCACACTCAGTTCAAAACTGTTGTTGTCTCAGGTCCCATGTTGGGCGCCAAAAAGGACTGTGGTGGGTTGACCTTGGCTGGCTGCCAGGTGCCCACCAAGCCACTCTCTCACTCTCCCTCCTCAGCAGGACAGGGGGAGAAAATAAGATGAAAAAGCTCATGGGTCAAGATAAAGGCATTTTAACGAAAAAACAGCATGTGGAAGCAAAGCAAAAAAACAGATTTATTCTCTACTTCCCATCAGCAGGTGATGTCCAGCCACTTCCTGGGAAGTAGGGCCTCAGTACGCATAGCAGTTGCTTCGGAAGACAAATGCCTTAATAACGAATGCCCCCCTGCCCCCTTTCTCTTAGCTTTTATTGCTGAGCATGATGTCATATGGTATGGAATATCCCTTTGGTCAGTTTGGGTAAGGTGTCCCAGCTATGTACCCTCCCAACCTCTCGCCCACCCCCAGCCTACTGGCCTTTGGGGGGATGGGGGGGTTGGAGAGACAGCCTTGATGCTGTGTGGGCACTGCTCATCAATAGCCAAAACACTGGTGTGTTATCAACACCATTCTAGCTACAAATATAAAGCACAGCACTATGAGGGCTGCTATGGGGAAAGTTAACTCCATCCCAGACAGACCCAAAACACAAGGTTTTGGTAGCAGGGGGGATGCAGGGGTAGCCTTTTTGAGAAGAGGCATGGGGCTGCCCCTGTGCCGGACATAGCCAGTTTGGCAACGGAACCAGCAGCTGCCCCTGTGTCAGAGCGAGTTCCATCTGGCTCCAAAATGGACCCACCGCTGGCCAAAGGTGAGCCAGTCAGTGAAGCTGGTGGCATGTCTGAGATAACATATTTAGGAAGAGGCAAAATGCTGCACAGCAGTGCGTGAGGAATGAGGGAAAAAAAGTATGAGATACAAGCCTGCAAACACCAAGGTCAAAGAAGAAGGGGGAGGAAGTGCTCCAGGCACCAGAGCAGAGATTCCCCTGCAGCTATGGAAGAGACCATGGTGGAGAAGGTTGTCCCACTGCAGCCCGTGGAGGACCATGCCAGAGCAGATATCCACACTGCAACCCATGGAGGACCCCAAGACGGAGCAGGTGGATATGCCCTGAAGGAAATGGCAACCCGTGGAGAGAGCCCATGCTGGAGCACGCTGTCCTTCCAGGAACTGTGGCCCATGGAGAGGAGCCCATGGAAAAGCAAGTTCTCCTGAGAGGAATGGTGGCCAATGGAGGACCACTTCTGGAGCAGGCGAAAAGCATGAGGAGGAAGGAGCAACAGAAACGAACTGTTATGAACTGACCGCAAGCCCCATTCCCCATGTCCCGCTCCTTGTCCCGCTCCTTGTCCCGCTCCCCGTCCCGCTCCCAGTCCCGCTCCCCGTCCCACTCCTGGTCCCACTCCCTGTCCCGCTCCTTGTCCCGCTCCCCGTCCCGCTCCCGGTCCTGCTCCTTGTCCCACTCCTTGTCCCGCTCCCCGTCCCGCTCCCGGTCCCGCTCCTTGTCCCACTCCTTGTCCCGCTCGGGGAAAAAAGGCAGGGGGTGGAGGGGAGAAGGTGTTTTAGTTTTTTGTCTTTGTTTCTCACCATATAAATTTATTTTAATTGGCAATGAATTAAATTAATCTTCCTCAAGTCAAGTCTGTTTTGCCTGTGACTAACTGGTAAGTGATCTCCCTTTCTTTATCTTGACCCATGAGCTTTTTCATCTTATTTTGTCCCCCTGTCATGTTGAGGAGGGGGAGTAAGACTTTGAGACTTTGGCTGGATTGGGGTCTGGTAGCTGGCCAAGGTCAAACCACCATAGACACCTTGAAATCCATTTTGTAATTCATGAGCCCATTGGCCGGTTCTGATTCGCATGGTCTTTTTTGGGATTCCCTTCACATATTTTACTTATCATCGTACATATTCTTCTCAAGTTGGCATTTTTTCCTGGTTTTCCATTTTCGCAGACAGCGTTGCCTGTGTCTTGCAGCACCGTGCAAAGCTCAAAGTCTGCCCCAGTAATACTGCATGGTCATCTTGTTGGGCTGGGCCCAGACGCAAGGGCCTCTCAGTGCAGCTCACAGGATTAGTCTCTTCTTTGCACATGACAGGGTTTGCACCAGGGGGCCCTTAGTGAGCCTCCTAGGAGGGGTCTGTTCCCCCCACCCTTTTTATTCCCCCCTCTACCATCCAAAGTTCCCCCCCACCCCAGACATATCAGGGCTTTTTCTGCAGCCTTGTAAAGTGGGGGACCCTGAACCTGCCTTTTACTTTTGTTTAATTACTTACCATTCACATTTAAACTTTAATTATTCGTTCCATTAGCTCTTATTAAATGTTTTATCCATTTTATATAATGTATATATAAAAATATATACCCATACATTTACTTCTACATGTATATATATATATAAAATAGTGTATCTATGTATAAATAAAAATACATTTATGCATATTTGTACACTTCTTTTTATATATATTTCTATATGTATGCATATATTGTATATAAATGTATATATTTGTATATCTGAGCACTTCCTGGTCCAAAGGAAGTGGGTAGCCAATCACAGGGCTACTTGAGAACACGTGGGTAGGATGTTGTAAAGAAATGGCTGTCAGCTAATCACAGAGTAGCATGAAAACACTTGGGTTATGACATTTAACAAAATGGTAGCTCCCTGCCAAAATGGTGACTGAAACAAAATGGCTCCCACCTTTGTATGTAAGGGAAAGGCCTTCCGGGTCTGATGTACTTCCAGGTAAAGTGGTAGGGGTGACTGGTCCTGCCACCCAATGACAACAGACCATGTGACCAAAAGAGAGGAGTGGCTTCCAGGGCAAATGGCATGTGCAGCTGCTGGGAGAGGGGTGGGACTTCTGCCAGAAGCTGGAGGTGGAGCACCTGTCACTTCTTGTATATCACTTGTCCCTATACTACTCCAGGGCCATATGCTAGCCTAGCACATAGTCATTGCTTTTATCAAAATATTCCTAGGCACAGCAAAGTAGAGAGGTAAGCAACGCAGCAAACAGCAAGAGCTGCTAGCAGCCACTAACAAACCCATAACTCTATTATACAGTAAAGCAAGCAAGCTCCATGACCCACACAGAAGCCTGCCAATTAACAACAGCAGCTGTATCATGCTCAGATCAAAAGTGTCATTATCTCAGGCCCCAAGTTGGGCACCAAAAAGGACTGTGGTAGGTTGACCCCGGCCAGCGGCCAAACACCCATTACTCCCAAACATCCCTTACTCACCTCTCCTATGGGATCGGGAGAAAAGACTCATGGATGGAGATAATGACATTTAATAAGGAAAGTAAAAGCTGCATGCACAAGCAAAACAAAAAGAAGAATTCATTCACTACTTCCCATCAGCAGGCAGATGTCTAACCACTTCCTGGAAAGCAGGGTCTCAGTACACACAGTGGTTGCTTGGGAAGACAAACATTATTACCACGAACATCCCCCCTTCCTCCTCCTTTCCCTGAGCTTTTATTGCTGAGCACATCATATGGTATGGAATATCCCTTTTGGTCATTTTGGGTCAGCTGTCTTGGCTACATCCCCTCCCAACCTCTTGCCCACCCCCAGCCTACTCACTCTGGGGGAGGCAGGTGAGAGAGAAAGCCTTGATGCTGTGCAAGCACTGTTCAGCAGCAGCAGCTAAAACATTGGTTTGTTATCAACACTGTTTTAGCCATCAATGCAAAGCACAGCACCATACGGGCTACTATGAAGAAATTTAACTCCATCCCAGCCAGACCTAGGTGACTAAGAGGAAGTTTATGCAGGCAAAACACAATTTAAGAATAGCAGGGATAAAGGGCATAATTTCAGAGAAAGCTCCTCCCTAAGTTGGATCTACTTTGGAGGTGGCTTTTCATACACTATGCTAAAGTACAAGAACATGGCAAGTACTGTCCTCAAGCACTCTCCCAGGCTACAACCATCTGAGGCCTAGGGTTTCCCTGAGGCCTGTGCTTCATTCTATACATTTAGTTGGCTCTTTGAAGTTCACCAATTCATATAACTGCGCAGACAAGGCCCTCTGTGTACGAGGTGATCACAGCATGGCTATCAGCTGCCAGTCTGATACAAAAATGGAAATGCAGTTTCAGGATGTACCAGAAGAGCTAGTCCCAGTAGAGAAGAAACATTGTACAAAGCTCTGGTCAGATCTCGCCTACCATATTGTATAAATTTCTGAAACTCAATCAGAACGGGGTGGAAAGGCTCTCTGTTTCCTCAAAAGAAGGGATATTCTATCAAATTACTAAAGTGAGTAAGACTGTTCTTTAATAATGTACCAAAGTATAGACTGCAGGTAGAGGAAGAAATATTCAAGAACTACTTGAGCTGAATGACACACTAGGAAAAAATAAATTGAGTATGAAAAAAAAGGCAAAAAACCATAAAGGATTCCCAGCTGTTACATCCAATTTTTTTTTAAATAGTCTTCTAATGGGAACAGTAGGAAGAAAAGAAAAACCCCGAAAATCTAGATATATTTTAAATGGAGCTAGATAAACTCACAAAGAAACATTATGTGATTTGCCTGCAATAGAAGGGTCCTGGATTCAGTTATGTAGCATGTTCTTTTTAGTTCTCTGTTCTTAAATAAAACATAGACCACCACACAGAAAAGTCATAAAATTTCAGAAAAACATTATAGTGGGCCTTCCAACCTAAAAAGTTGAGTTTATGGCTGGAAGGTCTTTGACTCCAATTTCATCTTCCTTTTTTAACCAGAGAAAACAGTCAAGCAAAGCCTTCTGTTCCACCATCTACCTTCCTCCACTGTCGACATTCCTCCCCTTTCTTACTTTCTCTCTTCCTGTCATTTATTGCCAGTCTTTCATTCTATGTCACCAGTTCTAACTTCTGTAACTTCCTGAAGTTTTACCAAGAAGCAACAAAATTCACCAGTAACTCTTATTCCTACTTTTTATAGTTATCAGTTCCTTCACATCTTCAGTGAAAATTACGAACCTTGTTACAGAAGGCAAGGAGGCGTAGCAGAGGCCCAAGAGCAGTCTGCAAATCAAGATGATAATGCTGTTTCAATGTTCATGCAGAATGTATTGTTTGCAGAATAACATCACAGAACCTCCATAAAAAGAAAATTGTTAAAATCTTGCCGAATTTAATGGAACACCTTTGCCTTCTCATTTAGGAAAGTAGTCTACCTACTTTTAAGATTTCTTTCCTGATAATGTACACACTGCAGTGATACAGGAAACCACATGGAACTACCATCTCATCTTATAAATGCTTCTACTTAGCCTGAGTTTCTACAGTTCTTTCCAGTTTCATTATTCCTCTGAGATGGTAAAAAAACCACTAAGACAATTTGTTCTCTTTTGATGTCCTTAAATAAAATAATTTCTTCAGAGAGCTGTTTTTCTATAGGGATAGAAACAGGACATGCTTCCTGAAAAAAAGGATGCCTTGTGTATTATCTGCAACCACTTCTACTAGAGGACATACATATGTGAACAGAGAAAATTATGTAAAGCACATGTCTATGTCACAGGAGACAAGTTCTGCAAGTAGTCTAGCCACAATGCCACAGCACTCTGTGTATGTTAATTTATCATGTCATAGATATAATTTGCATCCTATATAAATGCCATACAAAAATCAGAAGCAGAACGAAAACAAAGATAAAGGACTGATAAGGGAAAAAGACTTTATGATAAACTTCCTCATACTCTATACTATTAAAACAGTAACAATTTTTATTGTCTCTGTTTATTTTTTTCCCTATTTGGGGGTTTTAACCTAGATTAAATAGTTTATATTCACAAAAATATTGTACTATGCTTCCTATGTCTGTACTACAAGGCAATCTGCAGTAGGAAGCACATGAAAACGCCAAGAATATCTCCTTCATTGGAAGAAAACCTTAAAACCACACACATAAAAAGGTATATGTTGCAGATATGTCAAGAAGTCTTTTATAGATTTAGACTATACCATAAATGGTGAACAATTGGAGGTAGTCACACAGCAAACTTGTACTGACTTTTGAAACTAAATGCAGTACAAAGTGTATTCAGCACATAACAATAATATTGCAAACACAGATAATTGTATATGCAACATTTATTTGACATAGTATCACATTTATGATCTTTATAATGCATATTTAGATAAAACTATTACTCATGAGCAATTATGAACAAGATTTAACTAACCTTATTATAAAAATATGTCTATTTTCTCAAAATAGATGCTCTTGGTAATCCTTTCATCCTTTCACATGTACACAGTAGTTATTACAGCACCATATCACTACAGCTTCATTTTACATTTCACTTCTACTTGGGAAAAGGAGTCCCACACAAGTCATTTCCCCATCAAGTAGAGGTAATCTGGTTCTCTTTCACAGATGCAGTCAACCAGAATAGACAAGTTTACTTAGATAAAACATGCCACGGTAAATGATGACACATGATCTCCACCTACTGAGGTCTTGTTTGCTCACTAATGGAAAGCTAGGACTGATTATGTGTGGAGAATGATTTACATTCATGGGACAGATTACAGCACAATCTCTCCTGGTCCTGAAAAATGTGCTTCTGCAGCAACAGAAGACAGTCTGTTATAAACGTCAAATACAGGATTACAAAGCAGTGAACGGAGATTTTGGACTTGAACTTCAGTGCACAATCCTAACATCTGCCCGCTAGCTGTGTAGCAAAATCAAGATAATAGGAAAATCTCCAAAAGGACAGCCAAGTCGTTTTTCTTCAGCTACAGCCTTTCGCTGCTTATGAACATCCCCGCGGTAAGAGGCAGGGGCAGACTTCGCCGCGCCGGTGCCCCCGAGCCGTGCAAGGACCCTTCGCCCCGGGCGGCGGGTGCGGAGGGGGGGGGTGTCCAGCACCCCACAGCCCCCGTCAGACAGGAGGTCCGAACCGGGCTGCAGCCTGGGGGTGAATATGGGGTTACCCCGTGCAACTGAAAAGTTAATTTGCTGGCGCCGGAAAGGAAGTCGCGCCTACCGCCTCTCCCACATCCAGGAAGCCGGCACGGCGCAGCCCAGAAGCCGGCAGGGTTGTAGGTCTCGCAGCTCTCCGAAACACCCTCCCGTGTTTTGGCAGCCGGCAAAAAATTCCGAAGCGGTGCGCCAAGGTGGGGAGCCCCCGGGAGGAGACGCCTAGCAGCCGGGCGCACCCTGCCCGGCCCCTAGGGGCGCAGCTCCACGGTCCCGTGGGGGGTGGCTGCACCGCCCAGCGCCCAGCACAGACTAATTGCTAGGCCCGCGGGGAAGAAGTGATGAAACGAGCCTGTGGTGGGTGACCGAGCTCCGGTGGGAGCGGAGCCCACGCCCGTAGGGGGTGCTCGTCCTCCATGGAGCAGATGGTGGGGGTCTGCCCCGCGCAGCCCGCCTCCCCCGGCGTTTCTCACCTCCTTAACTTCCTCTTTCAGGTCCCCCAAGACTAATTCCAAATCCTCCACGATGTTCTTGATCTGCTCCTTCACCTTGGCTTTGGAGGCTGCCGGCGGCCTTTCGGACGGCGACGAGCAGGAGGATGCGGTCCTCTTGGACTGGGCAGACATCCTTCAGAGCAGCCTGGCACAGCCAGGAGGGCACGCACGTAAAGAGAGCGCGGCAGCTGCCGGCCGCTCGGCCCCGTCCCTCCGACTCCTAAAGTCGCCGGGGCCGCCGCGTTGCACCGCGCTCTGCCAGGTGGCCGCACTGTGCAGCTGCCATCGGCTCCCGGGAGCGGCGCGAGGGGCCCGGCTGCAGTCTGCTG
This sequence comes from Ciconia boyciana, assembly GCF_034638445.1. Classification (NCBI taxonomy): domain Eukaryota; kingdom Metazoa; phylum Chordata; class Aves; order Ciconiiformes; family Ciconiidae; genus Ciconia; species Ciconia boyciana. The sequence goes on from NC_132937.1 coordinate 33,914,613, forward strand.
CGCCTCGCTCCACCCGCACGGACACTAGACCTGGAAGAGGGACCGGAGGAGGAAGCGCTCACGGCATCGCCCTCGCCCGTACTCCCAGGGGAAGAGAGGGAAGGAGAAGGAGGCAGGATGACTCCTCCAGAAGAAGCGCCCTCCCCCCCCCCCGCATCATCGTCGTCGTCCCTGCCCGACAGCCCGCTGGGGCGAGTGCACGGCTCTGTATCGTCGGGGAGACCCCCTCGGTGCTCTCCAGACACGGGGACAAGTTATACCAGTTCTGACAGAGAAAAATATTTACACACCAAAACAGCCCCCCAAAATGTAACACTCCTAATTGCTGGCTCATAGCAAAACTCCAGATGAAGAACAGAATAGTGCTGCCTGTTTCTGGTGCAAAAAGTCAGTAATGGAGGTGATGCTCCCACAACTGCACTGTGGAGTAACTATTCTGGAGAAGGGAAATTCTGTGTTTTCCCATCACAGCTGCAGAGAATTGCAAATTCTCGGGAACACGTTCAGAGCTGAGGTAAGTAAGTATAGCCACTTTGTTTGAATGACTGGTGAATGAGACATTCGGATATCCACTGAAAACGTTATTTCCTGGAAAATGACTGGCATCGCTTTAAAAGAAGCATTAGATAAAAATGTACGTACTGGTATGCATCACTGTGCAACTGAAATTTTAACAATAGGTTATATAGGTCCTGAGAGACTGCTAGAAATTATTTGACTGATTCCAGGTAAATTGATTGTAGGAATTTGCAAGGAGATTGTTTTATAGAAAATATTGTTTAAAATAAAAAATTATAGCAGAAAAGCATTAATGTCCACATTAATAACAGATAATATTAAATTATGTAATAATTAGTGAACACACTGAATAAGAGAAGGAGCACATCTTTTCATTTATAATTTTCTGAATGTAGTAGTATGGAAAATTCCTATTGACATCTCTTAGTAATTGGGTCTATAGCATTATGGGCCCAGTTCTGTGAGGCATGGACAGAACCAGTGTGTTCTCATGCTGTAGCTTGGAGAACAGTCAGTACCTCAAAGGACTACTTGGCACTCACAGAATCCAGTCTTATGTTCATCAGTAATGGATCCATCCCATTTATGTTTCTGGCTTTTAATATAATTTGAATCTGGGGAGCAGGGGAGGAAGTAGCAGAGATTCATTGTCTGTCAATAGATAATTCACCAATCTAAAATGAAGGCCTTGAATGTATGAATGTTCACCTTTGCTTTATTGTGTATGACAGAACAATTTGGTTTTCAGTTGCAGTAACTGGAGTGGGCTTTAAGATAGAGACTGTATAAATCTGCTGTAGGCCTGCAAATTAAAGAATTGCATTTTTTACCTTTGTATTCTTACTGGTGTACTCTATTTTACCTTTCCATAGCCCTTTTCCATGTTTGGGTTACTCAGGCATTTCTCTTGCATTGGACTATTCTGATTTAGATGCTTTAGGAAACAATCTAGACAGTGGTTTTTTGTGCTCCAGATGTTTGCAATAATGTACTACTGAAGTGAATGCCAGTGGTAAAGGGATACTCTTTCACAGGAAACACTTTGCATCTGGCATCAATAGCTCCTTAGGGGAAAAAAGGTACAAATTTGTTAGCTGACAGTTAACCAGTAAACAAAAAACCTAAGCATGGCAAAGTATATAACTTTCAGTAACTGATTTTGAAAAACAAGCATAATAAATGACTAATATAAACTGTTGCTTTAGGATTACTACAGAAACATTTTCAACCATTATTCTCCTTTCATTCTTACAACCTGTTTGCTTTTTCATTTTAAATGGGGAAAAAAAAGAAACTTCCATTCTTTCCAAGCAATTATGCAGAATGTATGCAAGAGAAAAAAATACATTTCATATTACATTATTCCTATACTTTAAAAACATTTTTGACCAATATTTGCAAGAGAGAGACGATAAGCATGGTATAATAATGTTTTTCTTCTTCTGACCCACTTCCTGTTTATTTGTTGTCATATATAACATTGTATCGATAGCCATTAGCATTAAGATAGCCATTTTGTTAATTCTCTCCACCAAAAGAATGGATGTTGAACTTTGAGTGTTTACTGTGAGAGCAAATATATTTCTGCATGTTTCAAGGATGCATATATATACAGTTCAGTTGTCTTAGTCTCACGGATGAAATTAATAGTGGGGGTTTTTGTTTGTTTTAGGTTTTTTTGTTTGCTTGCCTATCTGTGGCTCACTGTGGAAGCAAAGCATTGCACAGAGAATGATTTACACAATGTTAGAAGTCATTTATAATCTGTATAACACAAATACAACTTGTGTAACACAATACAACTGTATAACATTGATTGTTATACAGATAACAATCTGTATAACACAAATACAACAAGTTGTTCATACAACTTGGACAAAGTTCATGATATCATAGCACCTCTAGCTGCTTGTATTCTGACTGCATTCAGTTTTATTATGGTGTCCTACTAATTCCGTAGGTAGTAATGGGTGGAATTTTACACTGAAAACTGGATCCTCATTGAATTAAAGTCACAGAAATAATTGATATACACACTTTTTATAAGATACTCCATTTATTTTTCTAGGTATTGTAGGACTGGTTTGCAGAAAATAAGTAATTTAAATCTCTTCTCTTGTGCATTTCTCAGAGCTTATGACATCTGGGGACAAATATCACTAGTTTGAAATTTGACACAGAAAAGCCCACTGCACTTTAGTGCCTGAGGAATATTCCAGAGGATGATTCAAAGAGGGCTTAGTTTCAGCAAGTTTATCTTCCAGCTGAGTAGTATTTCTTACTTCCCTGTGAAGAGGTAATAAATCTTGGGAGTTGGCATTCCAGTCCAGACACCTGATACGGATTGTTCTTTCAACTGGATTAACTAATGTGACACTCCATCCTGAGCAAATGGATGGAACTGGAACATCATGAGTTACCCACAGAAGACATTTTATTCATATTTAATAGAGAAATTCTTGCATGCATTTGTTAAGTTAGGCCAAAATAGCTGTGATATTTTTCCATAGCATCACTCAACCAAGGAAATTGCCAGCTAAGAAAAGTAACTTTTATTGCCACCCTGATTATGCACATTGCAAACAATATGCAATGTAAATAGATTTGAATTCCATAAAACTCTGCTTTACTTCTTAAGCAGAATCACATACTCTAAGCTGGGTATTCAGTTTCTTAAAATCTTAGCTCCATACTTAGACTTCTGCTATACAAATAATCTGCCCTGTACCATCTTTACCAATATGTAAATCCTTATGAGAAATATGTGTGTGGATTACATACTTGACTGAAAGCACAGTATGACTAGTTACATACCATACATATGGTATTCCTGATTATAAACCAGTAAGAAAAATGTTATAGTAGTAAGACAAGAACTTGGTGCAAATGGTGACATTGCCTTAATCCTGACTTCCATTATATTTGCCAGTTATTGCATGGAAATGAGCAAACTTAATTCAGAAGTATCAAGTTTCTTTTTTTGTGATCTGGAGGTTTTTTTTAAGGGAATATTTTTTTGTTTTTAAAGAAGTGAAATAACATGATGGCATTTAATTATACTACACTTTAGAAAGTGCGTTTATTTTTTTCCCCTTTAACTGAAGGCAGAGACTTTTATTTTAGTCTCTACCTTAATGAACTAAAACACTATATATTGGAGCGTAAACAGCCAGTATGACTTTCTCAGCATAGTTGTCAAATAGTTACGAATTAAGAAAAGAACATCATATTAATTTAAATATAGGAGCATATTCATTTTGGAAAGAGATTATTCCACTGTTCTCTTGGGATAGAAAAGATAAAAGATCAAAACCCATGTTTAACAAGTACATGAAAGCAAAGTTAGTGGCACTGTACTATAGCTTAACCCATTTTTTAAAATTTAATCTATGATTAATTTTGAACATTTCAATGAATATTTTAATTAGCATGTGTCCAGTACACAAGCCCATGGCAACTGAATTAAGCTTTCTCCCACAATATTTTTTTTTTTTATGAAAAAATAAAGGTTTAATGTTTCAGTGCTTCCCTATCTTGTATCAATCAGTGCTGCCGAATATTTCCTTTAGGGAAAAATTCAAAATAAGAATAGAAAATAAATTAAGGTTTCATTTTAACATTTCAAACTTATTAATTTAGTTTATCTAGGTAGCTTTTTGTTTGGTAAATTCTTTAATTTTGTTTTGAAAATTTAAAAATGTTTAAAAAGTAACATCATGAATAAAAATACCTTTTCTGCTGTAGAAGACTCTTTTCAACTTTTATCTTTGATAAATAGTATAAAAACCAAACAAAATAGTTTCAACAGGCAACAGGAAATTATTTTTTAATTCATCTATCTGAAATGCTAATGACTTGGGAAATATGGGATACAGTTCTACATATATAATTTGCAAACTGCTCATTTGGTTTCCATTGCCATACATGATTAAGTATGAAAGTTTTATAGTACTGTATGAGCTTCTCCCAAGTAGGTAAGTATTTGAGGCTTTTTAGTTTCTTTGTACATTATTGTTTCAGTTTTTAATAAGAGGCAAGTGACTAAATTTAAAAGTAATTACATTTACTGTTGTTGTGGTTTAGCCCCAGTCGGCAATTAAGTACCACACAGCTGCTTGCTCACCCTCCCCCTCTGGCGGGATGGGGGAGAGAATCAAAAGAGCAAAAGTAAGAAAACTCATGGGTTGAGATAAGAACAGTTTAATAATTGGAACACACAAAAAAAATAATAATAATTTGTAATGAGAAGGAAAACAACGAGAGACCAAGAGAGGAACAAAACCCAGGAAAAAACAAGTGATACAACCGCTCACCACCTGCCAACCAATGCCCAGCCAGTCCCCGAGCAGCAATCGTTACCCCCTGGACAACTCCCCCCAGTTTATATGCTGAGCATGACGTCATATGGTATGGAATAGACCTTTGGTCAGTTTGGATCAACTATCTTGGCTGTATCCCCTCCCAATTTCTTGTGCGCCTGGCAGAGCATGGGAAGCTGAAAAGTCCTTGACTAGTGAAAGGGTTAAATCCCTGACAACCACTGACTAGGACCTTACTGTGATACATAGACTTGCATTTTATTTTTAGTTTCACTTGCATTCTTGTTCTCTTTTGTTCTCTTCCCCTGCAAAGACAGTTTTAGTTACCTGCTGAGCAGAGTTGATGATAGGACATTTCCTGTGACTTCTTACCTGATAAGACTAAGCAGGCCTTGAGCAAGCTCCTTAGGCTTCCTAATTAAATCACTGATAACAGGAACTCAGGAGGTTTGTGCCAAAGATAAGCACCAAAGAACTAGCTTAAATCGACCCCCTTATGACATTCCAAGGCCGAAGGACTGATGAGCTAACTCAATGACTATATATGGACAAAGGAAGCCCAAAGTTCAACTAGTGGACAACATGAGGAAGACTATGGAAGACCACCGGGAGGGTGAAAAGACCCTAACCCTAATTTTACTGCGCATGCTTGGACTATGTAAATGAATTCCGGGAACTCATCACCATAAAACTGCCCTTTTCAGGAAATCTGATGAATATGTATGATTTTTCTGTATATGAACTGATGTGCTGTGTTAACCTGGCGGAGCACTTGTGGCGGAGCGCTCCCCAGTGCTGCCCAGCGCTGCAATAAAGAATACCTGCTTAATAGTCATCCCGACTATTGAGTCCTGATTTCGGCTTTTCACGGCAACAGTTTGGCACCCCAGATGGGACCCGCTCTGCTCGGCTGCAGGACCCGCTGAGAACAGGACTCCCTAGGGTACCCGCGGGATTTCCTGGAGGGACTCCTCGCCTCAGTCGGATCACTGCGGGAGCAGACAAGGACCATCTAAAGGAAAAAAGGTATTCTTTAAATCTTTTCTGTTTTGGAATTTGGGACCGGTCCTTTGGAAGGTTCTCGTAAGTCGTAGGAGACGTCCTACGCTGAGCGCCGTATACCAGGCTACTAGTGCCTGAGGGTATACATTTGGTATTTAGTACGTTGGTACAGGCACGGGTTAAGCCTTGGACTTCTGCAATAACGTGCCTTTTGGTATTGGTACACTTATGAAACCGGCATGAGTTTTGTACTGTTGGCGGTACGGGTTTACTGGCACCGAACTCGGATATTGGTTTATTGGTATTAAATTTGGATATATTCGTCGGGCACTGTGAAATCGGCAACTAAGTGTGAATGAGCTGAGTTAACTCTGGTGTGACTGGTGAGTGACTGAGACATGGTGTGACTGCAAAGTGAGTGTGGAAAACCTGGAGACCTGTGTGTCTCATCCTGAAAATGAATGTGAACCGCTTTTCCTCATAAATTGTTTTATTTGTGACCAAAATTTATGGGTTGTATTTGGATGAGATATTCAATGTGAGAATTGTGGAATGTGGTCAGAGTGGAAGGATAAAGCGCGACAGGTTGAGATTATTAAAATAATCTGTGGGAGAATAACGGAAGTACAGAATCAATAAGGTAGAATGGGGGGACAGCAAAGTGGTGGTCTTGTAAAGAAAAGCCCCCTAGGATGTATCTTAGCACATTGGAAAGAGATAGGGGGACAACCAGGTGGGAGCGTGAATAAGAAAACACTCATCAAATATTGTAATCAGTGGTGGCCCCTGTACAAATTAGAAGATGGTGAAAAGTGGCCCTTTAATGGATCTTTAGGACACCTGAAGGGTAACACTGACCAGGAAAAAGGTAACAGGTTGGCTGATTATGAGGCTAAACAGGCAGCGGAGAGAATGCAAAAGATTTTAACCTTAATTCCGGATAATAGAAGTAGGAGTCTAGGTGACCAAGAAAATGTTGAATATTCTAGGGCTGATAAAGAATTAATAGAAGAAATGGGAGGGCAGGTTCCCTCCAAAGGATGGGCCCACTTGAGTGATGGCAGGATTGTAATTCCTGCCAAACAGGTATGGGGAGTCGTTAAAGAAGAACACAATAAGACACATTGGGGGGCAGATTCCCTGTATAAGTTTTTAAATAAAAAATTAATAGGGAGAAATTTGTATACTGTAGTTCGACAGGTGACTCAGCAATGTGAAATATGTTTGAAAAATGATCCCAATACAGGTAACCGGGCACAATTAGGAAGTATTGGGAGAGGAAATGTACCAGGGGACCACTGGCAAATTGATTTCTCTGAACTTCCAAGAAAAGGGGGGTACAGATACTTATTGGTACTTACAGACACCTTTTCTGGGTGGCCAGAGGCATTCCCTTATAGGACAAACAAAGCAAGAGAAGGAACTAAGGTATTATTAAATGAAATAATACCTTGATTCGGGGTACCTGCGGTCATTTCATCAGATAGGGGTACACATTTTTGTGCATAAGTAGTGCAACAGGTCAGCAAGCTATTAGGAATCAATTGGCAATTACACACACCCTACAGACCACAAGCCAGCAGGCAAGTAGAAAAAAGTGAACAACATGATAAAACAACAGATAGCTAAAATATGTCAAGAAGCAAACCTATATTGGTATCACGCACTGCCTATTGCACTACTTCGGATACATGTAAAACCTAGGGCCAAAGAAAATCTGAGCCCTTTTGAGATATTATATGGGAGGCCATATCAGGCCAAATATCAAGGGGAAGATTTGAATCAGCTGGGAAATAATTATTTACAAAATTATGTTATATCCTTAGGAAAACAATTGGAAAAGATTAATAAGAGTGTTCTGGGAACCAGAGCAAAAGGGTTAGGTCACCTGATCCACCCATTTAGCCCTGGGGATTGGGTTTATGTTAAGAATTTTTCAGGTGACCCATAGGAGGAGAAGTGGAATGGACCTTATCAGGTGTTGCTAACCACTGTCACTGCAATCAAGATTAAAGAGCAGACAGCTTGGATCCATTGCTCCCAAGTAAAGAAAGCTTCTCAACTGTGATGGACCATTGAAAGTGTTGGAGATTTGAAATTACGCTTACGATGATAACTTTATTGACTTTAAGCTTATCAGTAGATGCTTGGAACAAGAACTTGTATTATAATGCGATTCAGATGATAGCGAATGTCGCAGGGGCTAAGGATTGTTGGATTTGTACTGCCCTACCGAGAGGTAACATGAGACTCCCTTTGTACGACATAGGGTCGACTCATTAGAATTGCGACAATAATACTTGGCCCGAGTTTTGGAAAAGACAAGATGGAGGATATTGTAGTTATGATAATTCAAGCTATGGGATCGGACCAAGATTCGGCCTGCAGATACTAAAAAAATAACACCCAGATTCTAGTTAGCAATAATAGTTGCCTATGGAAGGCAAGATCCAATAATTGTCCGTGCCGTCCCCCCGATAACAAATATCATAACTGTTCCTGTAGGAATGGGTGGAATGATTATTGGATCAACAAGACTGCGGTAGAAGTAGGAACTTGGAATTTGACGGGATTGAATGTGACATATATTAATTTCTGTAATAGAACCCAGTTAGAAACCTATAGCCCTACCAAGTGGGATGCCAGTAGAAATACATCGGTTGGATGGGTAAGCAAAGGATCATTTTATGGAGCTAATCTCACAGCCACCGATGGACCCTGCAAACTACCCGACAGGTATTGGTGGCTGTGTGGTGATGGTATCAGCAGAAAGCAACTCCCTGCAGGATGGAAGGGAATGTGTACCATAGGTCATTTAGTTAGTCAGCATCTAATATATAATCAGTCCCAAATACCTAGAGGTATTTTGAGAACATCCTGGAAACGGGCTAAGCGAGAAGACAACCCACTTGTAATTAGGGGAACAAAATTTCATAGCTTTGTTAGATGGTTCTTACCGTGGCTAGGAGTAAGCAAGCTAGAAAAGGCCATAGTAAATATTTCTGCAGTTCTAGAGCAGATGGAAAATCTAACCATAAATACTATAAAAATTTTACAGACGGAAGTATCTTCCCTTAGTAAGGTTGTGTTGCAAAATCGAATGGCATTAGATTTATTGACTGCCAAAGAAGGAGGTGTATGTATGATCATTAATACCAGTTGCTGTGCATATATCAATAAAGATAAGCAGATAGAAGCAGATCTAAATGCACTCTGGGAGAAAGCACGAATATTCCAGGAAGTATCTTCGGATGATACTTCATTGGGGCTTTGAGATTTATGGGATAAATTGACTTCTTGGCTTCCCAACTTTGGATGGTTGAAACAATTATTCATTGGATTAATTACTTTGGTGATTTTAGGAATATTTGTTTGTGTATTTCTTAAGTGTTTTCTTTGGTGTCACCGAATTCAGCAGAGACGTACAGTGATTGGAAAAGAAACAAGATTAGGCATCAAGTAGAAACGGGAAGGTATTTTACTCAGACCCTTGAAAAGGATGAAATATTATGAATTTTGCAAACGTAAAATAATTAAGGATAACACCCTTTTAGGCCTAAAAAGTTTTGAAATATTTTACTAGTCGTAGTTAAAGAGCCTTACTATTTTAATAGTGATTTTATTGATTTTATTGTAGTTTTTGTGTAATAAGCTTCATTTCAGACGTAATAAGACTGTATATTGAGGACTGTAGCAAGTAAGCTACAAGCCCTCAAAAGAAAAGGGGGGAATGAAAGAGTTAAATCTCTGATAATCCCTGACTAAGACCTTACTGTGATACATAGACTTGCTTTTTTTTTTTTTAGTTTCACTTGCATCCCTGTTCTCTTTTGTTTTCTTCCCCTGCAAAGATAGTTTTGGTTACCTGCTGAGCAGAGTTGATGATAGGACATTTCCTGTGACTTCTTACCTGATAGGACTAAACAGGCCTTGAGCAAGCTCCTTAGGCTTCCTAATTAAATCACTGATAACAGGAACTCAAGAGGTTTGTGTCAAAGATAAGCACCAAATAACTAGTTTAAATTGACCCCCTTGTAACATTCCAAGGCCGAAGGACTGATGAGCTAATCTAATGACTGACTAATGACTAATCTAATGGCTAATGATGACTAATGACTAATCTAATGACTAATGACTGATGAGGCCGAAGGACTGATGAGCTAATTCAATGACTATATATGGACAAAGGAAGCCCAAAGTTCAACTAGTGGACAATGTGAGGAAGACTATGGAAGACCACCGGGAGGGTGAAAAGACCCTAACCCTAATTTTACTGCGCATGCTTGGACTATGTAAATGAATTCTGGGAACTCATCACCATAAGACTGCCCTTTTCAGGAAATCTGATGAATATGTATGATTTTTCTGTATATGAACTGATGTGCTGTGCTAACCTGGCAGAGCACTTGTGGCGGAGCGCTCCCCAGTGCTGCTCAGCGCTGCAATAAAGAATACCTGCTTAATAGTCATCCCGACTATTGAGTCCTGATTTCGGCTTTTCACGGCAACAGGTTTCTCAATGGTTTGGTGAGTTTCATGAAAGGCCTGGATACAAAGAACAATGTAAAGGTAAATTCAATCCATATCCCCCTGTTGTGCCTGCTATTTGAACCTCTGATAACCTGGCGCTACTTTTAATGAGCAATATCCTAGCAGTTTGCCTTTTGCAACTGTGCAAAGCAGGGATGTATGCGTTTAAATTGCTTGCTCGTGGAGCAAATACAACTTGTGTTCTTGGGTGGATTCCCCCTAAATCTATTTCTTTCTTTGAGTCCAACCCAAAATCACAGGAGTTGGTGGGAATTCTGTGCTAGAGCAAGGGACATGCTCTTGCTGCCAGCAACCACTGCTGGTCATTGGTCAAATTGTATGTCCTATCTCAGCAAACCATAGCTGGAGGAGGGAGGTGGGAAGAAATGATACATCTTCAGTATATGTAGGGACATTTTGCAGGGCTCTGGAGCCTGTTAGGTAGCTGGTGTGCATAGTGCCTTTCTGATGCTGATGTGCTTTGTAGGTGTGGTTCAACAACAAGGTCTGGCATGCTGTTGTCTCCTTCCTGAATATGATAAACGATGCCATTCTTTGGGCCAACTTGCAGCAAGGCAAGAACCCCAGCATTTATGGCATCACTGCCTGTCTTGTCCCACTCGGTGGGTTGCGAGATGGGTGAATCTTTTTGATTCCCTGACGGTTTGTGTACCGACAAAGGTCCATCTCTGCTCGACAGAGCCGCGTGGTCGGTAGAGTCACGACAATGACTCAGAGGAACAGTCTGGCCAGCAACTTTATTAACTGGCGAATTCAACAAACGGACAAACTTAACGAACTGGCAAGCCCAATGAATGAACAGAGGCGATTTGGCAATGGAGCTATTTTCTGGGCAACCTGTCACAATTTATCCCAAACTTACATATATTGGAAGAGTAGAGGAAGAGACAAGCGAGAAAAGGAAAGGAGTAGAGAGGAGGATAGAGAAAGGAAAAGTATCACCACCCTTGGATCCCGCAATGACAGGCGTGGCAATCCTCTGGTGGTGGGCGTGCACCTGGTTCCCTGGGGGCATGTCGTTTAATACTCTAGTCCCCGCCTCCGGTTACACCACTTGAAGACTTATATGGTTCTTGTTCTAGAAAGTTCTCAATCTTCTGCGCAGGCACTGGGGGGGGTGGTGGTCATGAGGTGTCTCTCGGGTGGTCGCAAGCCTCTTCCTCAGACAAACTCTGTGAGACCTCTGGCCATAGATGGTAAGTCATTATGTAAGATATATCAGAATCCAGAACTGCGCGTCCTCCGACACACTTTCCACGTCCAGTGCTAGCTGACTCCTGCCGTTGCCATGCAAACCGCGCCTCGCCACAATGTTTGAGACATTAACTCTTTCAGTCTCTCACACCACCCCGTGGCTCAAACATTGTCTATATAATCTTCATCCAGGGTGGTAATTTTCACATAATGGATAGAGAGGATAGAGAAGACAAAGTTCACGAAATCATACATTTTACAATGGCAAGGCCAACAATCAAAAATAAGAACCCACAGCTTAACATTATAACAATATTCAAAAGCCACTTGCCCCAACTGGTAAGTCCCAGTGAACTTAAGAGAGAGGCAACCCAAGATTTAGGGTTCTAGCCGTCAAACCAGTCTTTTGGTTGTATTGCTTGGAAAAGCTCTCCAGTCTGCTCCGATACCTCTTTCATCTTTTTCCGCGCTTCTTCCAGGGTAGTAATTGCATTGTGTATGGTGAGACAACATTCTCCATCGGTAAGAAAGATTTAACATCCCACATACACCTTGTTCTTTTAACAATAACATATCCAAAGCTAGTCTGTTCTGTAACGTCATTTTAGACACTTGTTGAATATGTACATTCATTTCCCCAAAGGCATAATTGGTCCAATTTCTTAGGACGTGTACTTGCCAGGTCAAATTTTCTAAAACCAACTGGTGCCTTTCAAGAGTCACATATGGGGTAAATATATTCTCCAACATCACAGATGTTGTCATGCCCCAGGTATAATAATCGGGTACTCATATTCCATGCACCACCCACTTGGTTCGCACCTTGGGCCCATCACTTTCTCGGTGCCTTCTGATTTGATGAGGCATTGAGAAATCAAACACTCTAGAAGGGCACATAGCGGGAATTCCTATTCCACATTGTAATCCGGCATGTTTTCTCACATTAATTTGGGAATATATTTTTCCATTCAAACATCCCCATAATGTTCCTTGCAGGGCTGGGTACGATGCTGTATTACATTGATAATAATAGTTTCTGAGTACCCAGGTACCCTTTCGATGTTCTGGACCATGGCTAGTAGGGATACTGCATCTAATCACAGTTCTTCTCATTCTCCAGGTTCCGTTACATCTGTTGTCTAAATTTCTGAAACCTTGGGAAGGGTATCCCCAGCAAGTACACATATCCCGCATAAAAGTTCGAAGTTCGGGGATGTACCATGTCTCAATAGGATTTCCCACACCAGTGGTGCAATTTAAGATTGTGGTACAGTTCATTAACTGGGAGTATTCAGGGGACGGGATTTCAACATTTTTCTCATCAACGGGACGACTGGGATCGGTGTCTCCATACCATATATGTTTGATAGACCAGGCCCATTCATATCTGGTTCTGTTAATTTTACCATATTCTTGGCCTGGGAGATCGGGAATTTGTATGCACCACATAGGAGACCATTTAACCATACAGGGATGCTCAAAAGGTTCTGTTTCAGGGGGTGGAGGCCAATAAGGGATTTGGGTACATGATATCCTGTGGGGATTCTCGCAGTGAGTTTGGCTCCACCATTTACCTGACGCATTATATATATCCATCAAATCTTCAAGACAGAGAGATAATGGTAATATAAACGGAGCTCCCAATATAGGAGTTACCGGTTCACTCATATTCCATCTGTAACATGTTTTGTTCCAAAGATCAGTCCAATTTGCTGAGGAAATTTGGTAAAATGCATCCTGATTCACTCTCCAGGCCTCATCAAAAGCAAAATCATTGTTATGTTAACTCTCAAACAGGGTTCTTACTCTGCCCCAAGTACAGTTGGCAATACAGTTCTTAACAACTGTATTTAACTTATTCTCCAATAACTTGGAGAGATTAAGATTAATAATAGAAAAATCAATACCTTCTCCTGAAGACTTGGGAATCTGAACACAAACCCCTTGGTTAGTATGGTTCCAAATGTGCACGAATCCTTGAATTGGTTCCCAGGCAAGGTTCAGAGACTCATTTCCTCTTCCCTCCCCAAGGATAGCGAAGGGGAGGAAGAGGGCTTTCCAAAGCATCACGCCTTGTTACAACATAAAAAAAAAACCAATAAAGAGACTCACACAAACGACGCAAATGACCACTAAGGGTAACAATCTAAACATAGGGTTCACGAAGGTTTCTACGACGACCTGCAAATATATAGAGCAAAATAAACAGGCTTAAAAGGATGGCACGATCCATCCTTTTGTTGATGGATCGTGCCATCCTTAGTGTTGATTCGACACATCCAACACATCCTTAGTGTTGATTCGGTAATCCCTTCTGTGGGAGTCAGTGGCTATCCAAGCATAGAGGTTGAGCAGAGTTTCAGAGTTAAGGATACTTCTCCTATCGTTGGTAAGTCTACCAAGACAGGTTGTCCTGGATAGTGGAGTGGTTTCACCGGGTCCCTTGTTTCCCTTTTCCCAGGGACAAGGGAAGGGGGTTTAGGGCAAAACGCAGTGAGCCTAGGACATCCATTTACCCCCCAGCGACTGTTCACTTTTGTTACAGCATCGGAGAGACGTGCAGGTCATCTGGAATTGTGGGGTTTAAGGGCACGCTTCAACAACCCGTTTGTTCTTTCCACTATCCCATTAGCTTGAGGATAGTAGGGTGTGTGAAATACCCATTGTATCCCCTCGCCTTTTGCCCATTCCTGAACCACCCCGGCAGTAAAGTGGATACCATTATCTGATTGAATTGATTGGGGTTTTGGTAGGTAACTAAACCATAGCTTCAGCCCCTTTACCGTGTTATCCCTAGTTGCTTGTGCAATGGCCTCAGTTTGGGTAAGCCCTGACACCACTTCCACCCTGACAAGAACATACTGTTTCCCACCTGACTTCTTAAAAGGTCCTATATAATCAACTTGCCAGGTTTCCCAGAGTCCCTTTCTGCTTCGCACATGGAGGGGGGTGGTCCTTGCAAGGGATGTTTTTCTAATCGGGTTCAGCATTGACCACAAGCAGAAATGATCATGTTACAGTGCTCCCGAGTAACAGGCCAACCCCTGCTCCTAGCCTCTTTAAAAAGGTCTTTAACCCCAGAATGACCACATTTCACGTATAACCATTCTAACAGATGTTCCCACTTTTCTCCTTCAGCTTCTGCTGCAAGCGCAGTTAAATGGGTTAGTGAATCTACTTGGTTGTTCCAAATGTGGGCTGGATGATCTCCCTTTTGATGTGCAGCTAACCATCCCACCAAAAAGGTCCCCTGTTTAGCAACATTCAAAATTTCCTCCCATTTTTTCCCTTTGCCACATGGGTACTTGGTTAACCTCCCATTGATTTTGTTCCCAGAAAGGGAGCCACTTGATACATCCCTTGAATACAGCTTATTACTTTGAGTCCTGATTTCGGCTTTTCACGGCAACACCTTGCTGACATTATCCAATTGCTTAGAAAAATACCCAACGGCCCATTTCCAAGTTCCTAATTTTTGAGTCAACACACCCAAAGCAAGATGTTATCGCTCATGTACAAACATTCAAAAGGCTTTGCTAAATCTGGGAGTCCTAACGCAGGTGCGGACATCAAAGCCTTCTTCAGATTTTTAAAAGCTGTCCAACACTCAGGTGTCCACAACAGGTGATTCTCCTGGGATCCTTTCAAAGCTGCATAATTGAGGATTCACAGTCGACACCACCCGACCATACCCAAAAATGTCTGCAATTCCTGTATCATTCTGGGTTCTGGAACTTGACAAATTGCTTCCTTTCTGCCTGCTCCCAATCTTCTTTGTCCTTGCAAAATTTCAATGCCTAAATATATCACAGTCTCTTTCCCAATCTGGGCCTTGCTTTTTGATACTTGGTATCCTGCTTGTCCCAAAAAATTCAGCAAGCTGATGGTCACTTGTAAACAGTCCTCTCGAGTCTCTGCTGCTACCAAAATGTCATCTACATACTGCAATATTATTCCTTCTGAATTTTCTTTTTTCCACGCTTCCAATTCCTTTGTCAACTGATTACCAAATATCGTAGGACTATTTTTGAACCCTTGAGGTAGCACCGTCCAGGTCAGTTGTGTCTTGCGTCCAGTGGTGGGCTTTCCCATTCAAAGGCAAATATGCCTGGCTATCTTTGTCTAGAGGTATGCAGAAGAAAGCATCCTTGAGATCAAGTACACTAAACCACTTATGCTTTTCTTTTAAGGATGTCGGCAAGGTATATGGGTTAGCTACTACTGGGTGAATGTCTTGAACAGTCTGATTTACGGCTCTTAAATCTTGAGCTAACCTATATTCCTTGCCATTCTGGTTTTTCACTGGCAATATCAGGGTATTACATTCTGATTCACACTCTATCAATAATGCATAATTCAAAAATTTCATTATTAATTCTTCCAACCCCTTTCTAGCTTCCCACTTAATAGGATACTGTTTTGTCTTACTGGTTTAGTTCCAGATTTTAGAACAACCTTTACTGGTTCCGCCAATTTAGACTGACCTGGAATTCCACTAGCCCATACCAAGGGTGTTACTGCATCCTCCACTTCTGCAGGAATTTCTTCCTTCGGTCTTGGTGTGTTCTGTAACATAAAAATTCTCGCTTCCACAGCTTTTGATTCAGGTATTAACAGCTGAGTCTCCCCATTTTTAAAAAAAATTATTTTGTGCATTCAATTTACTCCATATATCTCTTCCTAACAAAGATGATGGACATTCTGGCATATACAAAAATTGATGAGTTACCCATTGCTTTCCCAATTTGAATTTCAAAGGTTGTAAAAATGGACGATTTTCCTTCTGCCCTGTCACCCCAACAACACTTATAGTTTTATGACTAAACCCCCCTTTGCATATATTTAATACCAAATATGTTGCCCCTGTATCAACTAAAAATTCTACTTCATCATTCCCCAGCTTTAATGTAACCAGGCGTTCAGCTGGGGTTGACTCCCCTGGTCTCCTTCAGTTCTCATCATTCAGAGTCATCAACTTAATTGCCTGTAGCGAAGGATCCAATGCTCTCCCTTTGGGACATTCCCTTTTCCAATGCTACAGGCAAAGCAACATCATCTTAAACGCTTATTCCTTCCCTGTTTTTTTCCAAAGTCAATACCATAAAATCTTACTGGATAATCCCACACTGTTTTTGCCACTCCAGATGATTTCTCAAAGCAAAAATAAATACCTCATAAGGTATTTCATCCCATTTACCTTACCTTTTGCAAAATAACATTAATTGGAAGATGGTATTATATTGTGATGGACTATTCTTTGGCCATTTCTCCCCACCTTCCAAAGTATACATTGGCCACCAATGATTGCAATATTCAATTAATTGTTTCCGAGTCAAAGGATCACCCCCCAGATCTTTCCAATGCTTTAAAATACATCCCAAAGGTGTTCTTTGTGGGATGGGTTTCTTACTCGGAAATGTACCCATCTCCCAAAAGACTAGTGGTTGTGATTGTGCACTATCACAGGCAATAGTCAGAGGGACCCCAACCCTTGTTGGAGCTCCCTCTGGGATTCCAGCCCCCTGCCAGAAATCCCAACCTTGGAGATTTCAACCCCCTGTTGAAGACTCCCCCTTGGGCACCGCTCCACAGGCTTTCGCCTAGCAGAGACTTACCAACCGAGGTACCTCTTAGCCCAACCCTGCGTAGCTTTCGCTGACTGTGAATCCTCAATTATGCAGCTTTGAAAGGATCCCAGGAGAATCACCTGTTGTGGACACCTGAGTGTCGGACAGCTTTTAAAAATCTGAAGAAGGCTTTGATGTCCGCACCTGCGTTAGGACTCCCAGATTTAGCAAAGCCTTTTGAATGTTTGTACATGAGCGATAACATCTTGCTTTGGGTGTGTTGACTCAAAAATTAGGAACTTGGAAACAGGCCCTTGGGTATTTTTCTAAGCAATTGGATAATGTCAGCAAGGAATGGCCTGGATGTTTGCGAGCTGTGGCAGCAACTGTACTCTTAATCCAAGAAGCAAGGAAATTAACCATGGGGCAGAAAATTACGGTTTATGTCCCACATATGGTCATTTCTGTCTTGGAGCAAAAAGGGGGGCATTGGCTGTCCCCGAGCCACACGCTCAAATACCAGGTCACTCTCTTGGAACAGGATGATGTGGAACTTAAAACTACAACAGCAGTAAACCCAGCAATGTTTTTGAGCTCGGAAATGGGTGAGTCTTTACACCATGATTGTTTGCAAACTATTGAACAGGTATATTCTAGCAGACAGGACCTGAAGGACGAACCGCTGCCTAATCCTGATTTGGAGCTGTTTATGGATGGAAGCAGCTTTGTCCGAGATGGAAAACGGATGGCGGGGTATGCAGTGGTCACCACCACCCAAGTGATGAAAGCTGAAGCTCTCCCTGTGAATACATCAGCACAGAAAGCAGATTCACACAAATGGAGCTATCTGGAAGGAAAGAGGACTGTTGTCAGGTCAAGGATCGCCCATTAAATATAAGGAAGAAATTCTTCAACTCCTCCAGGACATCCAGCAGCCCAAGGAAGTAGTGGTAATGCATTGTAAAGCACATCAATTTGGACAAACCATGGTAAATGTGGGCAACTGATTGGCTGATAAAACTGCTAGAGAGGCAGCAGAGCAAAGCATCCTTGCCCTAGTACCAGTAAAACAGGTAAAACGTCCAACCCTGAAACCAAATTATGGTAAATTGGATAGATTATTGGCAGAACAGTTGAGAGCAGTAGAAAATGAGGTGGGTAACATCCACCAGACAAGTCATAGTTACCCCACAAATAATGATAAAAATAGCAGAGAAAAAACAGAGAGAAACACATGGGGGAATTGAAGCGATGATTGTGGATTTACAGAAAGCAAGATTGCTGTGTGCACATCCCAAATGTTACAGCTGCTTTGAATGAACAAATAGATGATACAAAGAGGGTGGCACAGCAGACTCAAGGTTTAAGGAGTGAAATGCAAACAAATTGGTTAGGCCAAATTTTGGGACATTTTGGATTTCCTCTTAAAAGATGGATAACTGAGTTGTTACAGACACTAATCATTTTGATGATAGTTGTTTTGGTGATTTGTTTGGTTTATCAATGTTTAAAGAAAATGTTGACACAGACAATGTCTAGGAATTCTGTAGCAATTTTTAAATCAGTGATGAAGCATCGTACACCAATGCCGGGAGAGAAGCCACCTGCTTATGTTGAGATATGAAAGATTAAGAGTGGAAGTATTGAAAAGATGATTATTTCAAAACTTCCAAAGGGGGGAAATGTAACCAGACATAACCAAAATGATTAGTTCGTTCTTTTGTAACTAGGCAACACAGAGATAGGAGCAGGTTAGACAATGCTTTAATATTGTGTTTGTACACCTATGGCTATGGATATGCTACTATGCCCAAAGACAGTAGGACAAGGAGTAGTACGGACATGCTGCTATGCTCCCAGTACAGCCCCAGCCCATCTTGACAGAGTCAAGGGTGGTTAGAATAATTGGTTTGTGTTAAGGGTGCCAAATCATTGTTAGGGACCATGCACCATGAAGAAGGGAAGCAAGTTACATAAGCAAGGTGGGATTGCGCATGTCCAGAAGAAAGGGTCAACTAAAGGACACGCCTGTACGACCACCCAGGACCACCAGAGACCCCCACAGAAGCCCCTCGGAGCTCAAGGACGCATGCGTAATGACCATGCAAATATGATAATTAGTTCCAGGAAATAGAATGAATATGTATGGTCATTCCAGGAAATTTGTAATTGAAGAATATATGTTTCGGCTGATGCAACCTGCGGTATGCACGCTAGGTGGAACTATCCCCTGTGCATCCAGTGCTGTAATAAAGAATGCCTGCTTCTTAATACTACATTGGTGTTAAGGAGTTTGATTCCCGATTTTGGTGACACATTAGCATTCATAACAACTCTCTTGGATCTCTACTGAGAGATACTATCCTATTTCAGTATCTTACCCTTCCAGAAAT